>NW_022265919.1:0-263860 GCF_002021735.2 Oncorhynchus kisutch
CCACTTTAATGAGTTGTCTCACTCAGCCCATCCCACTTTAATGAGTGTCTCACTCTGTCTCACTCAGCCCATTCCACTTTAATGAGCTGTCTCACTCTGTCTCACTCAGCCCATCCCACTTTAATGAGTTGTCTCACTCTGTCTCACTCAGCCCATTCCACTTTAATGAGTTGTCTCACTCTGTCTCACTCAGCCCATTCCACTTTAATGAGTTGTCTCACTCTGTCTCACTCATCCCATCCACTTTAATGAGTTGTCTCACTCAGCCCATCCCACTTTAATGAGTTGTCTCACTCTGTCTCACTCAGCCCATCCCACTTTAATGACTGTCTCACTCTGTCTCACTCAGCCCATCCACTTTAATGAGTTGTCTCACTCAGCCCATTCCACTTTAATGAGTTGTCTCACTCACTGCCATTCCCACTTTAATGAGTTGTCTCACTCTGTCTCACTCAGCCATTCCACTTTAATGAGCTGTCTCACTCTGTCTCACTCAGCCCATCCACTTTAATGAGTTGTCTCACTCTGTCTCACTCAGCCCATTCCACTTTAATGAGTTGTCTCACTCAGCCCATCCCACTTTAATGAGTTGTCTCACTCAGCCCATCCCACTTTAATGAGTTGTCTCACTCTGTCTCACTCAGCCCATTCCACTTTAATGAGTTGTCTCACTCTGTCTCACTCAGCCCATCCCACTTTAATGAGTTGTCTCACTCGTCTCACTCAGCCCATTCCACTTTAATGAGCTGTCTCACTCTTCTCACTCAGCCCATCCCCTTTAATGAGTTGTCTCACTCTGTCTCACTCAGCCCATTCCACTTTAATGAGCTGTCTCACTCTGTCTCACTCAGCCCATTCCACTTTAATGAGTTGTCTCACTCAGCCCATCCCACTTTAATGAGTTGTCTCACTCAGCCCATCCCACTTTAATGAGTTGTCTCACTCAGCCCATCCACTTTAATGAGCTGTCTCACTCTGTCTCACTCAGCCATTCCACTTTAATGAGTTGTCTCACTCTGTCTCACTCAGCCCATCCCACTTTAATGAGTTGTCTCACTCAGCCCATTCCACTTTAATGAGTTGTCTCACTCTGTCTCACTCAGCCCATCCCACTTTAATGAGCTGTCTCACTCTGTCTCACTCAGCCCATCCCACTTTAATGAGCTTGTCTCACTCAGCCCATTCCAATTTAATGAGTTGTCTCACTCTGTCTCACTCAGCCCATTCCACTTTAATGAGTTGTCTCACTCAGCCCATCCCACTTTAATGAGTTGTCTCACTCAGCCCATCCCACTTTAATGAGCTGTCTCACTCTGTCTCACTCAGCCCATTCCACTTTAATGAGCTGTCTCACTCTGTCTCACTCAGCCCATTCCACTTTAATGAGTTGTCTCACTCTGTCTCACTCAGCCCATTCCCACTTTAATGAGCTGTCTCACTCTGTCTCACTCAGCCCATCCCACTTTAATGAGTTGTCTCACTCTGTCTCACTCAGCCCATTCCACTTTAATGAGCTGTCTCACTCTGTCTCACTCAGCCCATTCCACTTTAATGAGTTGTCTCACTCAGCCCATCCCACTTTAATGAGTTGTCTCACTCAGCCCATCCCACTTTAATGAGTTGTCTCACTCAGCCCATCCACTTTAATGAGCTGTCTCACTCTGTCTCACTCAGCCCATTCCACTTTAATGAGTTGTCTCACTCTGTCTCACTCAGCCCATCCCACTTTAATGAGTTGTCTCACTCAGCCCATTCCACTTTAATGAGTTGTCTCACTCTGTCTCACTCAGCCCATCCCACTTTAATGAGCTGTCTCACTCTGTCTCACTCAGCCCATCCCACTTTAATGAGCTGTCTCACTCAGCCCATTCCACTTTAATGAGTTGTCTCACTCTGTCTCACTCAGCCCATTCCACTTTAATGAGCTGTCTCACTCTGTCTCACTCAGCCCATTCCACTTTAATGAGCTGTCTCACTCTGCCCATCCCACTTTAATGAGTTGTCTCACTCTGTCTCACTCTGCCCATCCCACTTTAATGAGTTGTCTCACTCTGTCTCACTCAGCCCATCCCACTTTAATGAGCTGTCTCACTCTGTCTCACTCAGCCCATTCCACTTTAATGAGTTGTCTCACTCAGCCCATTCCACTTTAATGAGTTGTCTCACTCAGCCCATTCCACTTTAATGAGTTGTCTCACTCAGCCCATTCCACTTTAATGAGTTGTCTCACTCAGCCCATTCCACTTTAATGAGTTGTCTCACTCAGCCCATTCCACTTTAATGAGCTGTCTCACTCTGTCTCACTCAGCCCATTCCACTTTAATGAGTTGTCTCACTCAGCCCATCCCACTTTAATGAGTTGTCTCACTCAGCCCATCCCACTTTAATGAGTTGTCTCACTCAGCCCATCCCACTTTAATGAGCTGTCTCACTCAGCCCATCCCACTTTAATGAGCTGTCTCACTCAGCCCATTCCACTTTAATGAGTGTCTCACTCTGTCTCACTCAGCCCATTCCACTTTAATGAGCTGTCTCACTCTGTCTCACTCAGCCCATCCCACTTTAATGAGTTGTCTCACTCAGCCCATTCCCACTTTAATGAGCTGTCTCACTCTGTCTCACTCAGCCCATTCCACTTTAATGAGTGTCTCACTCTGTCTCACTCAGCCCATCCCACTTTAATGAGCTGTCTCACTCTGTCTCACTCAGCCCATCCCACTTTAATGAGTTGTCTCACTCAGCCCATTCCACTTTAATGAGTTGTCTCACTCTGTCTCACTCAGCCCATTCCACTTTAATGAGCTGTCTCACTCTGTCTCACTCAGCCCATCCACTTTAATGAGCTGTCTCACTCTGTCTCACTCAGCCCATTCCACTTTAATGAGCTTGTCTCACTCAGCCCATCCCACTTTAATGAGTTGTCTCACTCTGTCTCACTCAGCCCATTCCACTTTAATGAGCTGTCTCACTCTGTCTCACTCAGCCCATTCCACTTTAATGAGTTGTCTCACTCAGCCCATCCCACTTTAATGAGTTGTCTCACTCTGTCTCACTCAGCCCATTCCACTTTAATGAGCTGTCTCACTCTGTCTCACTCAGCCCATCCCACTTTAATGAGTTGTCTCACTCTGTCTCACTCAGCCCATTCCACTTTAATGAGCTGTCTCACTCTGTCTCACTCAGCCCATTCCACTTTAATGAGTTGTCTCACTCAGCCCATCCCACTTTAATGAGCTGTCTCACTCTGTCTCACTCAGCCCATTCCACTTTAATGAGTTGTCTCACTCAGCCCATTCCACTTTAATGAGTTGTCTCACTCAGCCCATCCCACTTTAATGAGTTGTCTCACTCAGCCCATCCCACTTTAATGAGTTGTCTCACTCAGCCCATCCCACTTTAATGAGTTGTCTCACTCAGCCCATTCCACTTTAATGAGTTGTCTCACTCTGTCTCACTCAGCCCATCCCACTTTAATGAGTTGTCTCACTCAGCCCATCCCACTTTAATGAGTTGTCTCACTCTGTCTCACTCAGCCCATCCCACTTTAATGAGCTGTCTCACTCAGCCCATCCCACTTTAATGAGTTGTCTCACTCTGTCTCACTCAGCCCATCCCACTTTAATGAGCTGTCTCACTCTGTCTCACTCAGCCCATCCCACTTTAATGAGTTGTCTCACTCAGCCCATTCCACTTTAATGAGCTGTCTCACTCTGTCTCACTCTGCCCATCCCACTTTAATGAGTTGTCTCACTCTGTCTCACTCAGCCCATTCCACTTTAATGAGCTGTCTCACTCTGTCTCACTCAGCCCATTCCACTTTAATGAGTTGTCTCACTCAGCCCATCCCACTTTAATGAGTTGTCTCACTCAGCCCATCCCACTTTAATGAGCTGTCTCACTCTGTCTCACTCAGCCCATTCCACTTTAATGAGCTGTCTCACTCTGTCTCACTCAGCCCATCCCACTTTAATGAGTTGTCTCACTCTGTCTCACTCAGCCCATTCCACTTTAATGAGCTGTCTCACTCTGTCTCACTCAGCCCATCCCACTTTAATGAGTTGTCTCACTCTGTCTCACTCAGCCCTCTTTACCTACTGTTAGAGCGTTCCACTAGTAACCAAGTTGTGAGTTCACACCCCCATCTCACAAGGTAGCAAATCTGTCTTCATCCCCTGAACAGCAGTTAACTCACTGTTCCCAGGCCCATTCAATAAGAATGTGTTCTCAACTGACTTCCTGTTAATGAGGTCTCATCAATTCCACTTTAATGAGCTGTCTCACTTTGTCTCACTCAGCCTATTCCACTTTAATGAGTTGTCTCACTCAGCCCATCCCACTTTAATGAGTTGTCTCACTCAGCCCATCCCACTTTAATGAGTTGTCTCACTCAGCCCATCCCACTTTAATGAGCTGTCTCACTCTGTCTCACTCAGCCCATTCCACTTTAATGAGTTTCCTCACTCTGTCTCACTCAGCCCATTCCACTTTAATGAGCTGTCTCACTCTGTCTCACTCAGCCCATTCCACTTTAATGAGCTGTCTCACTCTGCCCATCCCACTTTAATGAGTTGTCTCACTCTGTCTCACTCAGCCCATTCCACTTTAATGAGCTGTCTCACTCTGTCTCACTCAGCCCATCCCACTTTAATGAGTTGTCTCACTCTGTCTCACTCAGCCCATCCCACTTTAATGAGTTGTCTCACTCAGCCCATCCCACTTTAATGAGCTGTCTCACTCTGTCTCACTCAGCCCATCCCACTTTAATGAGTTGTCTCACTCAGCCCATTCCACTTTAATGAGCTGTCTCACTCTGTCTCACTCAGCCCATCCCACTTTAATGAGTTGTCTCACTCTGTCTCACTCAGCCCATTCCACTTTAATGAGCTGTCTCACTCTGTCTCACTCAGCCCATCCCACTTTAATGAGTTGTCTCACTCTGTCTCACTCAGCCCATTCCACTTTAATGAGTTGTCTCACTCAGCCCATCCCACTTTAATGAGTTGTCTCACTCAGCCCATCCCACTTTAATGAGCTGTCTCACTCTGTCTCACTCAGCCCATTCCACTTTAATGAGTTGTCTCACTCTGTCTCACTCTGCCCATCCCACTTTAATGAGTTGTCTCACTCTGTCTCACTCAGCCCATCCACTTTAATGAGCTGTCTCACTCTGTCTCACTCAGCCCATCCCACTTTAATGATTGTCTCACTCTGTCTCACTCAGCCCATTCCACTTTAATGAGCTGTCTCACTCTGTCTCACTCAGCCCATTCCACTTTAATGAGTTGTCTCACTCAGCCCATCCCACTTTAATGAGTTGTCTCACTCAGCCCATCCCACTTTAATGAGTTGTCTCACTCAGCCCATCCCACTTTAATGAGTTGTCTCACTCAGCCCATTCCACTTTAATGAGTTTCCTCACTCTGTCTCACTCAGCCCATCCCACTTTAATGAGTTGTCTCACTCAGCCCATTCCACTTTAATGAGTTGTCTCACTCTGTCTCACTCAGCCCATCCCACTTTAATGAGCTGTCTCACTCTGTCTCACTCAGCCCATCCCACTTTAATGAGCTGTCTCACTCAGCCCATTCCACTTTAATGAGTTGTCTCACTCTGTCTCACTCAGCCCATTCCACTTTAATGAGCTGTCTCACTCTGTCTCACTCAGCCCATTCCACTTTAATGAGTTGTCTCACTCAGCCCATCCCACTTTAATGAGTTGTCTCACTCTGTCTCACTCAGCCCATCCCACTTTAATGAGTTGTCTCACTCTGTCTCACTCAGCCCATCCCACTTTAATGAGCTGTCTCACTCTGTCTCACTCAGCCCATTCCACTTTAATGAGTTGTCTCACTCAGCCCATTCCACTTTAATGAGTTGTCTCACTCAGCCCATTCCACTTTAATGAGTTGTCTCACTCAGCCCATTCCACTTTAATGAGTTGTCTCACTCAGCCCATTCCACTTTAATGAGCTGTCTCACTCTGTCTCACTCAGCCCATTCCACTTTAATGAGTTGTCTCACTCAGCCCATCCCACTTTAATGAGTTGTCTCACTCAGCCCATCCCACTTTAATGAGTTGTCTCACTCAGCCCATCCACTTTAATGAGTTGTCTCACTCAGCCCATCCCACTTTAATGAGTTGTCTCACTCAGCCCATTCCACTTTAATGAGTTGTCTCACTCTGTCGCACTCAGCCCATTCCACTTTAATGAGCTGTCTCACTGTCTCACTCAGCCCATTCCACTTTAATGAGTTGTCTCACTCTGTCTCACTCAGCCCATCCCACTTTAATGAGCTGTCTCACTCTGTCTCACTCAGCCCATTCCACTTTAATGAGTTGTCTCACTCAGCCCATTCCACTTTAATGAGTTGTCTCACTCAGCCCATCCCACTTTAATGAGTTGTCTCACTCTGTCTCACTCAGCCCATCCCACTTTAATGAGCTGTCTCACTCTGTCTCACTCAGCCCATTCCACTTTAATGAGTTGTCTCACTCAGCCCATCCCACTTTAATGAGTTGTCTCACTCTGTCTCACTCAGCCCATCCCACTTTAATGAGCTGTCTCACTCTGTCTCACTCAGCCCATCCCACTTTAATGAGCTGTCTCACTCAGCCCATCCCACTTTAATGAGTTGTCTCACTCTGTCTCACTCAGCCCATCCCACTTTAATGAGCTGTCTCACTCTGTCTCACTCAGCCCATTCCACTTTAATGAGTTGTCTCACTCAGCCCATTCCACTTTAATGAGTTGTCTCACTCAGCCCATTCCACTTTAATGAGTTGTCTCACTCAGCCCATTCCACTTTAATGAGCTGTCTCACTCTGTCTCACTCAGCCCATTCCACTTTAATGAGTTGTCTCACTCAGCCCATCCCACTTTAATGAGTTGTCTCACTCAGCCCATCCCACTTTAATGAGTTGTCTCACTCAGCCCATTCCACTTTAATGAGTTGTCTCACTCAGCCCATCCCACTTTAATGAGCTGTCTCACTCTGTCTCACTCAGCCCATCCCACTTTAATGAGTTGTCTCACTCAGCCCATCCACTTTAATGAGTTGTCTCACTCCATTCCACTTTAATGAGCTGTCTCACTCTGTCTCACTCAGCCCATTCCACTTTAATGAGCTGTCTCACTCTGTCTCACTCAGCCCATTCCACTTTAATGAGCTGTCTCACTCTGCCCATCCCACTTTAATGAGTTGTCTCACTCTGTCTCACTCAGCCCATCCACTTTAATGAGTTGTCTCACTCTGTCTCACTCAGCCCATCCCACTTTAATGAGCTGTCTCACTCTGTCTCACTCAGCCCATTCCACTTTAATGAGTTGTCTCACTCAGCCCATCCCACTTTAATGAGTTGTCTCACTCTGTCTCACTCAGCCCATCCCACTTTAATGAGCTGTCTCACTCTGTCTCACTCAGCCCATTCCACTTTAATGAGTTGTCTCACTCAGCCCATTCCACTTTAATGAGTTGTCTCACTCAGCCCATTCCACTTTAATGAGTTGTCTCACTCAGCCCATTCCACTTTAATGAGTTGTCTCACTCAGCCCATTCCACTTTAATGAGCTGTCTCACTCTGTCTCACTCAGCCCATTCCACTTTAATGAGTTGTCTCACTCAGCCCATCCCACTTTAATGAGTTGTCTCACTCAGCCCATCCCACTTTAATGAGTTGTCTCACTCAGCCCATCCCACTTTAATGAGCTGTCTCACTCAGCCCATCCCACTTTAATGAGCTGTCTCACTCAGCCCATTCCACTTTAATGAGTTGTCTCACTCTGTCTCACTCAGCCCATTCCACTTTAATGAGCTGTCTCACTCTGTCTCACTCAGCCCATTCCACTTTAATGAGTTGTCTCACTCTGCCCATCCCACTTTAATGAGTTGTCTCACTCTGTCTCACTCAGCCCATCCCACTTTAATGAGCTGTCTCACTCTGTCTCACTCAGCCCATCCCACTTTAATGAGCTGTCTCACTCAGCCCATCCCACTTTAATGAGTTGTCTCACTCTGTCTCACTCAGCCCATCCCACTTTAATGAGCTGTCTCACTCTGTCTCACTCAGCCCATTCCACTTTAATGAGTTGTCTCACTCAGCCCATTCCACTTTAATGAGTTGTCTCACTCAGCCCATTCCACTTTAATGAGTTGTCTCACTCAGCCCATCCCACTTTAATGAGTTGTCTCACTCAGCCCATCCCACTTTAATGAGTTGTCTCACTCAGCCCATTCCACTTTAATGAGCTGTCTCACTCTGTCTCACTCAGCCCATTCCACTTTAATGAGTTGTCTCACTCAGCCCATCCCACTTTAATGAGTTGTCTCACTCAGCCCATCCCACTTTAATGAGTTGTCTCACTCAGCCCATTCCACTTTAATGAGCTGTCTCACTCATTCTCACTCAGCCCATCCCACTTTAATGAGCTGTCTCACTCTGTCTCACTCAGCCCATTCCACTTTAATGAGCTGTCTCACTCAGCCCATCCCACTTTAATGAGTTGTCTCACTCTGTCTCACTCAGCCCATTCCACTTTAATGAGTTGTCTCACTCAGCCCATCCCACTTTAATGAGTTGTCTCACTCAGCCCATTCCACTTTAATGAGTTGTCTCACTCAGCCCATTCCACTTTAATGAGTTGTCTCACTCAGCCCATTCCACTTTAATGAGTTGTCTCACTCAGCCCATTCCACTTTAATGAGCTGTCTCACTCTGTCTCACTCAGCCCATTCCACTTTAATGAGTTGTCTCACTCAGCCCATCCCACTTTAATGAGTTGTCTCACTCAGCCCATCCCACTTTAATGAGTTGTCTCACTCAGCCCATTCCACTTTAATGAGCTGTCTCACTCTGTCTCACTCAGCCCATTCCACTTTAATGAGTTGTCTCACTCAGCCCATCCCACTTTAATGAGTTGTCTCACTCAGCCCATCCCACTTTAATGAGTTGTCTCACTCAGCCCATTCCACTTTAATGAGCTGTCTCACTCTTCTCACTCAGCCCATCCCACTTTAATGAGCTGTCTCACTCTGTCTCACTCAGCCCATTCCACTTTAATGAGCTGTCTCACTCTGCCCATCCCACTTTAATGAGTTGTCTCACTCTGTCTCACTCAGCCCATTCCACTTTAATGAGTTGTCTCACTCAGCCCATCCACTTTAATGAGCTGTCTCACTCAGCCCATTCCACTTTAATGAGCTGTCTCACTCTGTCTCACTCAGCCCATCCCACTTTAATGAGTTGTCTCACTCAGCCCATCCGACTTTAATGAGCTGTCTCACTCAGCCCATTCCACTTTAATGAGCTGTCTCACTCTGTCTCACTCAGCCCATTCCACTTTAAAGAGTTGTCTCACTCAGCCGATTCCACTTCAATGAGCTGTCTCACTCATTTTCACTCAGCCATTCCCACTTTAATGAGCTGTCTCACTCATTCTCACTCAGCCCATCCCACTTTAATGAGCTGTCTCACTCTGTCTCACTCAGCCCATTCCACTTTAATGAGCTGTCTCACTCTGCCCATCCCACTTTAATGAGTTGTCTCACTCTGTCTCACTCAGCCCATTCCACTTTAATGAGTTGTCTCACTCAGCCCATCTCACTTTAATGAGTTGTCTCACTCAGCTCATTCCACTTTATTGAGCTGTCTCACTCTGTCTCACTCAGCCCATTCCACTTTAATGAGTTGTCTCACTCAGCCCATCCCACTTTAATGAGTTGTCTCACTCAGCCCATCCCACTTTAATGAGTTGTCTCACTCAGCCCATCCCACTTTAATGAGCTGTCTCACTCTGTCTCACTCAGCCCATCCCACTTTAATGAGTTGTCTCACTCAGCCCATCCCACTTTAATGAGCTGTCTCACTCTTTCTCACTCAGCCCATCCCACTTTAATGAGCTGTCTCACTCTGTCTCACTCAGCCCATTCCACTTTAATGAGTTGTCTCACTCAGCCCATCCCACTTTAATGAGTTGTCTCACTCAGCCCATTCCACTTTAATGAGCTGTCTCACTCTGTCTCACTCAGCCCATTCCACTTTAATGAGTTGTCTCACTCAGCCCATTCCACTTTAATGAGTTGTCTCACTCAGCCCATCCCACTTTAATGAGCTGTCTCACTCAGCCCATCCCACTTTAATGAGTTGTCTCACTCAGCCCATCCCACTTTAATGAGTTGTCTCACTCAGCCCATTCCACTTTAATGAGTTGTCTCACTCTGTCTCACTCAGCCCATCCCACTTTAATGAGCTGTCTCACTCAGCCCATCCCACTTTAATGAGTTGTCTCACTCTGTCTCACTCAGCCCATCCCACTTTAATGAGTTGTCTCACTCAGCCCATCCCACTTTAATGAGTTGTCTCACTCTGTCTCACTCAGCCCATCCCACTTTAATGAGCTGTCTCACTCTGTCTCACTCAGCCCATCCCACTTTAATGAGTTGTCTCACTCAGCCCATTCCACTTTAATGAGCTGTCTCACTCTGTCTCACTCTGCCCATCCCACTTTAATGAGTTGTCTCACTCTGTCTCACTCAGCCCATTCCACTTTAATGAGCTGTCTCACTCTGTCTCACTCAGCCCATCCCACTTTAATGAGTTGTCTCACTCTGTCTCACTCAGCCCATTCCACTTTAATGAGCTGTCTCACTCTGTCTCACTCAGCCCATTCCACTTTAATGAGTTGTCTCACTCAGCCCATCCCACTTTAATGAGTTGTCTCACTCAGCCCATCCCACTTTAATGAGCTGTCTCACTCTGTCTCACTCAGCCCATTCCACTTTAATGAGCTGTCTCACTCTGTCTCACTCAGCCCATCCCACTTTAATGAGTTGTCTCACTCTGTCTCACTCAGCCCATTCCACTTTAATGAGCTGTCTCACTCTGTCTCACTCAGCCCATTCCACTTTAATGAGTTGTCTCACTCAGCCCATCCCACTTTAATGAGTTGTCTCACTCAGCCCATCCCACTTTAATGAGTTGTCTCACTCAGCCCATCCCACTTTAATGAGCTGTCTCACTCTGTCTCACTCAGCCCATCCCACTTTAATGAGTTGTCTCACTCAACCCATCCCACTTTAATGAGCTGTCTCACTCATTTTCACTCAGGCCATCCCACTTTAATGAGCTGTCTCACTCTGTCTCACTCAGCCCATTCCACTTTAATGAGTTGTCTCACTCAGCCCATCCCACTTTAATGAGTTGTCTCACTCAGCCCATTCCACTTTAATGAGCTGTCTCACTCTGTCTCACTCAGCCCATTCCACTTTAATGAGTTGTCTCACTCAGCCCATTCCACTTTAATGAGTTGTCTCACTCAGCCCATCCCACTTTAATGAGTTGTCTCACTCAGCCCATCCCACTTTAATGAGTTGTCTCACTCAGCCCATCCCACTTTAATGAGTTGTCTCACTCAGCCCATTCCACTTTAATGAGTTGTCTCACTCTGTCTCACTCAGCCCATCCCACTTTAATGAGCTGTCTCACTCAGCCCATTCCACTTTAATGAGTTGTCTCACTCTGTCTCACTCAGCCCATCCCACTTTAATGAGCTGTCTCACTCTGTCTCACTCAGCCCATCCCACTTTAATGAGCTGTCTCACTCAGCCCATTCCAATTTAATGAGTTGTCTCACTCTGTCTCACTCAGCCCATTCCACTTTAATGAGCTGTCTCACTCTGTCTCACTCAGCCCATTCCACTTTAATGAGCTGTCTCACTCAGTCCATCAGCCACTTTAATGAGTTGTCTCACTCTGTCTCACTCAGCCCATCCCACTTTAATGAGTTGTCTCACTCTGTCTCACTCAGCCCATCCCACTTTAATGAGCTGTCTCACTCTGTCTCACTCAGCCCATTCCACTTTAATGAGTTGTCTCACTCAGCCCATCCCACTTTAATGAGTTGTCTCACTCAGCCCATCCCACTTTAATGAGTTGTCTCACTCAGCCCATCCCACTTTAATGAGTTGTCTCACTCAGCCCATCCCACTTTAATGAGTTGTCTCACTCAGCCCATTCCACTTTAATGAGTTGTCTCACTCTGTCGCACTCAGCCCATTCCACTTTAATGAGCTGTCTCACTGTCTCACTCAGCCCATTCCACTTTAATGAGTTGTCTCACTCTGTCTCACTCAGCCCATCCCACTTTAATGAGCTGTCTCACTCTGTCTCACTCAGCCCATTCCACTTTAATGAGTTGTCTCACTCAGCCCATCCCACTTTAATGAGTTGTCTCACTCAGCCCATCCCACTTTAATGAGTTGTCTCACTCTGTCTCACTCAGCCCATCCCACTTTAATGAGCTGTCTCACTCTGTCTCACTCAGCCCATTCCACTTTAATGAGTTGTCTCACTCAGCCCATCCCACTTTAATGAGTTGTCTCACTCTGTCTCACTCAGCCCATCCCACTTTAATGAGCTGTCTCACTCTGTCTCACTCAGCCCATCCCACTTTAATGAGCTGTCTCACTCAGCCCATCCCACTTTAATGAGTTGTCTCACTCTGTCTCACTCAGCCCATCCCACTTTAATGAGCTGTCTCACTCTGTCTCACTCAGCCCATTCCACTTTAATGAGTTGTCTCACTCAGCCCATTCCACTTTAATGAGTTGTCTCACTCAGCCCATTCCACTTTAATGAGTTGTCTCACTCAGCCCATTCCACTTTAATGAGCTGTCTCACTCTGTCTCACTCAGCCCATTCCACTTTAATGAGTTGTCTCACTCAGCCCATCCCACTTTAATGAGTTGTCTCACTCAGCCCATCCCACTTTAATGAGTTGTCTCACTCAGCCCATTCCACTTTAATGAGCTGTCTCACTCAGCCCATCCCACTTTAATGAGCTGTCTCACTCTGTCTCACTCAGCCCATCCCACTTTAATGAGCTGTCTCACTCAGCCCATTCCAATTTAATGAGTTGTCTCACCCATTCCAATTTAATGAGCTGTCTCACTCTGTCTCACTCAGCCCATTCCACTTTAATGAGCTGTCTCACTCTGTCTCACTCAGCCCATTCCACTTTAATGAGTTGTCTCACTCAGCCCATCCCACTTTAATGAGTTGTCTCACTCTGTCTCACTCAGCCCATCCCACTTTAATGAGTTGTCTCACTCTGTCTCACTCAGCCCATCCCACTTTAATGAGCTGTCTCACTCTGTCTCACTCAGCCCATTCCACTTTAATGAGTTGTCTCACTCAGCCCATTCCACTTTAATGAGTTGTCTCACTCAGCCCATTCCACTTTAATGAGTTGTCTCACTCAGCCCATTCCACTTTAATGAGTTGTCTCACTCAGCCCATTCCACTTTAATGAGTTGTCTCACTCAGCCCATTCCACTTTAATGAGTTGTCTCACTCTGTCTCACTCAGCCCATCCCACTTTAATGAGTTGTCTCACTCAGCCCATTCCACTTTAATGAGTTGTCTCACTCTGTCTCACTCAGCCCATCCCACTTTAATGAGCTGTCTCACTCTGTCTCACTCAGCCCATCCCACTTTAATGAGCTGTCTCACTCAGCCCATTCCACTTTAATGAGTTGTCTCACTCTGTCTCACTCAGCCCATTCCACTTTAATGAGCTGTCTCACTCTGTCTCACTCAGCCCATTCCACTTTAATGAGCTGTCTCACTCTGCCCATCCCACTTTAATGAGTTGTCTCACTCTGTCTCACTCTGCCCATCCCACTTTAATGAGTTGTCTCACTCTGTCTCACTCAGCCCATCCCACTTTAATGAGCTGTCTCACTCTGTCTCACTCAGCCCATTCCACTTTAATGAGTTGTCTCACTCAGCCCATCCCACTTTAATGAGTTGTCTCACTCAGCCCATCCCACTTTAATGAGTTGTCTCACTCAGCCCATCCCACTTTAATGAGCTGTCTCACTCAGCCCATCCCACTTTAATGAGCTGTCTCACTCAGCCCATTCCACTTTAATGAGTTGTCTCACTCTGTCGCACTCAGCCCATTCCACTTTAATGAGCTGTCTCACTGTCTCACTCAGCCCATTCCACTTTAATGAGTTGTCTCACTCTGTCTCACTCAGCCCATCCCACTTTAATGAGCTGTCTCACTCTGTCTCACTCAGCCCATTCCACTTTAATGAGTTGTCTCACTCAGCCCATTCCACTTTAATGAGTTTTCTCACTCAGCCCATCCCACTTTAATGAGTTGTCTCACTCTGTCTCACTCAGCCCATCCCACTTTAATGAGCTGTCTCACTCTGTCTCACTCAGCCCATTCCACTTTAATGAGTTGTCTCACTCTGCCCATCCCACTTTAATGAGTTGTCTCACTCTGTCTCACTCAGCCCATCCCACTTTAATGAGCTGTCTCACTCTGTCTCACTCAGCCCATCCCACTTTAATGAGCTGTCTCACTCAGCCCATCCCACTTTAATGAGTTGTCTCACTCTGTCTCACTCAGCCCATCCCACTTTAATGAGCTGTCTCACTCTGTCTCACTCAGCCCATTCCACTTTAATGAGTTGTCTCACTCAGCCCATTCCACTTTAATGAGTTGTCTCACTCAGCCCATTCCACTTTAATGAGTTGTCTCACTCAGCCCATTCCACTTTAATGAGCTGTCTCACTCTGTCTCACTCAGCCCATTCCACTTTAATGAGTTGTCTCACTCAGCCCATCCCACTTTAATGAGTTGTCTCACTCAGCCCATCCCACTTTAATGAGTTGTCTCACTCAGCCCATTCCACTTTAATGAGCTGTCTCACTCAGCCCATCCCACTTTAATGAGCTGTCTCACTCTGTCTCACTCAGCCCATCCCACTTTAATGAGCTGTCTCACTCAGCCCATTCCAATTTAATGAGTTGTCTCACCCATTCCAATTTAATGAGCTGTCTCACTCTGTCTCACTCAGCCCATTCCACTTTAATGAGCTGTCTCACTCTGTCTCACTCAGCCCATTCCACTTTAATGAGCTGTCTCACTCAGCCCATCCCACTTTAATGAGTTGTCTCACTCTGTCTCACTCAGCCCATCCCACTTTAATGAGTTCTCACTCTGTCTCACTCAGCCCATCCACTTTAATGAGCTGTCTCACTCTGTCTCACTCAGCCCATTCCACTTTAATGAGTTGTCTCACTCAGCCCATTCCACTTTAATGAGTTGTCTCACTCAGCCCATTCCACTTTAATGAGTTGTCTCACTCAGCCCATTCCACTTTAATGAGTTGTCTCACTCAGCCCATTCCACTTTAATGAGTTGTCTCACTCAGCCCATTCCACTTTAATGAGCTGTCTCACTCTGTCTCACTCAGCCCATTCCACTTTAATGAGTTGTCTCACTCAGCCCATCCCACTTTAATGAGTTGTCTCACTCAGCCCATCCCACTTTAATGAGTTGTCTCACTCAGCCCATCCCACTTTAATGAGCTGTCTCACTCAGCCCATCCCACTTTAATGAGCTGTCTCACTCAGCCCATTCCACTTTAATGAGTTGTCTCACTCTGTCTCACTCAGCCCATTCACTTTAATGAGCTGTCTCACTCTGTCTCACTCAGCCCATTCCACTTTAATGAGTTGTCTCACTCAGCCCATCCCACTTTAATGAGTTGTCTCACTCTGTCTCACTCAGCCCATCCCACTTTAATGAGCTGTCTCACTCTGTCTCACTCAGCCCATCCCACTTTAATGAGCTGTCTCACTCAGCCCATCCCACTTTAATGAGTTGTCTCACTCTGTCTCACTCAGCCCATCCCACTTTAATGAGCTGTCTCACTCTGTCTCACTCAGCCCATTCCACTTTAATGAGTTGTCTCACTCAGCCCATTCCACTTTAATGAGTTGTCTCACTCAGCCCATCCCACTTTAATGAGTTGTCTCACTCAGCCCATCCCACTTTAATGAGTTGTCTCACTCAGCCCATTCCACTTTAATGAGCTGTCTCACTCTGTCTCACTCAGCCCATTCCACTTTAATGAGTTGTCTCACTCAGCCCATCCCACTTTAATGAGTTGTCTCACTCAGCCCATCCCACTTTAATGAGTTGTCTCACTCAGCCCATTCCACTTTAATGAGCTGTCTCACTCTGTCTCACTCAGCCCATCCCACTTTAATGAGCTGTCTCACTCTGTCTCACTCAGCCCATTCCACTTTAATGAGTTGTCTCACTCAGCCCATCCCACTTTAATGAGTTGTCTCACTCTGTCTCACTCAGCCCATTCCACTTTAATGAGTTGTCTCACTCAGCCCATCCCACTTTAATGAGTTGTCTCACTCAGCCCATTCCACTTTAATGAGTTGTCTCACTCAGCCCATTCCACTTTAATGAGTTGTCTCACTCAGCCCATTCCACTTTAATGAGTTGTCTCACTCAGCCCATTCCACTTTAATGAGCTGTCTCACTCTGTCTCACTCAGCCCATTCCACTTTAATGAGTTGTCTCACTCAGCCCATCCCACTTTAATGAGTTGTCTCACTCAGCCCATCCCACTTTAATGAGTTGTCTCACTCAGCCCATTCCACTTTAATGAGCTGTCTCACTCTGTCTCACTCAGCCCATTCCACTTTAATGAGCTGTCTCACTCTGTCTCACTCAGCCCATTCCACTTTAATGAGCTGTCTCACTCTGCCCATCCCACTTTAATGAGTTGTCTCACTCTGTCTCACTCTGCCCATCCCACTTTAATGAGTTGTCTCACTCTGTCTCACTCAGCCCATCCCACTTTAATGAGCTGTCTCACTCTGTCTCACTCAGCCCATTCCACTTTAATGAGTTGTCTCACTCAGCCCATTCCACTTTAATGAGTTGTCTCACTCAGCCCATTCCACTTTAATGAGTTGTCTCACTCAGCCCATTCCACTTTAATGAGTTGTCTCACTCAGCCCATTCCACTTTAATGAGTTGTCTCACTCAGCCCATTCCACTTTAATGAGCTGTCTCACTCTGTCTCACTCAGCCCATTCCACTTTAATGAGTTGTCTCACTCAGCCCATCCCACTTTAATGAGTTGTCTCACTCAGCCCATCCCACTTTAATGAGTTGTCTCACTCAGCCCATCCCACTTTAATGAGCTGTCTCACTCAGCCCATCCCACTTTAATGAGCTGTCTCACTCAGCCCATTCCACTTTAATGAGTTGTCTCACTCTGTCTCACTCAGCCCATTCCACTTTAATGAGCTGTCTCACTCTGTCTCACTCAGCCCATTCCACTTTAATGAGTTGTCTCACTCAGCCCATCCCACTTTAATGAGTTGTCTCACTCTGTCTCACTCAGCCCATCCCACTTTAATGAGCTGTCTCACTCTGTCTCACTCAGCCCATCCCACTTTAATGAGTTGTCTCACTCAGCCCATCCCACTTTAATGAGTTGTCTCACTCTGTCTCACTCAGCCCATCCCACTTTAATGAGCTGTCTCACTCTGTCTCACTCAGCCCATTCCACTTTAATGAGTTGTCTCACTCAGCCCATTCCACTTTAATGAGTTGTCTCACTCAGCCCATTCCACTTTAATGAGTTGTCTCACTCAGCCCATCCCACTTTAATGAGTTGTCTCACTCAGCCCATCCCACTTTAATGAGTTGTCTCACTCAGCCCATTCCACTTTAATGAGCTGTCTCACTCTGTCTCACTCAGCCCATTCCACTTTAATGAGTTGTCTCACTCAGCCCATCCCACTTTAATGAGTTGTCTCACTCAGCCCATCCCACTTTAATGAGTTGTCTCACTCAGCCCATTCCACTTTAATGAGCTGTCTCACTCTGTCTCACTCAGCCCATCCCACTTTAATGAGCTGTCTCACTCTGTCTCACTCAGCCCATTCCACTTTAATGAGCTGTCTCACTCAGCCCATCCCACTTTAATGAGTTGTCTCACTCTGTCTCACTCAGCCCATTCCACTTTAATGAGTTGTCTCACTCAGCCCATCCCACTTTAATGAGTTGTCTCACTCAGCCCATTCCACTTTAATGAGTTGTCTCACTCAGCCCATTCCACTTTAATGAGTTGTCTCACTCAGCCCATTCCACTTTAATGAGCTGTCTCACTCTGTCTCACTCAGCCCATTCCACTTTAATGAGTTGTCTCACTCAGCCCATCCCACTTTAATGAGTTGTCTCACTCAGCCCATCCCACTTTAATGAGTTGTCTCACTCAGCCCATTCCACTTTAATGAGCTGTCTCACTCTGTCTCACTCAGCCCATTCCACTTTAATGAGTTGTCTCACTCAGCCCATCCCACTTTAATGAGTTGTCTCACTCAGCCCATCCCACTTTAATGAGTTGTCTCACTCAGCCCATTCCACTTTAATGAGCTGTCTCACTCTGTCTCACTCAGCCCATCCCACTTTAATGAGCTGTCTCACTCTGTCTCACTCAGCCCATTCCACTTTAATGAGCTGTCTCACTCAGCCCATCCCACTTTAATGAGTTGTCTCACTCTGTCTCACTCAGCCCATTCCACTTTAATGAGTTGTCTCACTCAGCCCATCCACTTTAATGAGCTGTCTCACTCAGCCCATTCCACTTTAATGAGCTGTCTCACTCTGTCTCACTCAGCCCATCCCACTTTAATGAGTTGTCTCACTCAGCCCATCCACTTTAATGAGCTGTCTCACTCAGCCCATTCCACTTTAATGAGCTGTCTCACTCTGTCTCACTCAGCCCATTCCACTTTAAAGAGTTGTCTCACTCAGCCGATTCCACTTCAATGAGCTGTCTCACTCATTTTCACTCAGCCATTCCCACTTTAATGAGCTGTCTCACTCATTCTCACTCAGCCCATCCCACTTTAATGAGCTGTCTCACTCTGTCTCACTCAGCCCATTCCACTTTAATGAGCTGTCTCACTCAGCCCATCCCACTTTAATGAGTTGTCTCACTCTGTCTCACTCAGCCCATTCCACTTTAATGAGTTGTCTCACTCAGCCCATCCACTTTAATGAGTTGTCTCACTCAGCCCATTCCACTTTAATGAGCTGTCTCACTCTGTCTCACTCAGCCCATTCCACTTTAATGAGTTGTCTCACTCAGCCCATCCCACTTTAATGAGTTGTCTCACTCAGCCCATCCCACTTTAATGAGTTGTCTCACTCAGCCCATCCCACTTTAATGAGCTGTCTCACTCTGTCTCACTCAGCCCATCCACTTTAATGAGTTGTCTCACTCAGCCCATCCCACTTTAATGAGCTGTCTCACTCTGTCTCACTCAGCCCATTCCACTTTAATGAGTTGTCTCACTCAGCCCATCCCACTTTAATGAGTTGTCTCACTCAGCCCATTCCACTTTAATGAGCTGTCTCACTCTGTCTCACTCAGCCCATTCCACTTTAATGAGTTGTCTCACTCAGCCCATTCCACTTTAATGAGTTGTCTCACTCAGCCCATCCCACTTTAATGAGTTGTCTCACTCAGCCCATCCCACTTTAATGAGTTGTCTCACTCAGCCCATCCCACTTTAATGAGTTGTCTCACTCAGCCCATTCCACTTTAATGAGCTGTCTCACTCTGTCTCACTCAGCCCATCCCACTTTAATGAGCTGTCTCACTCAGCCCATCCCACTTTAATGAGTTGTCTCACTCTGTCTCACTCAGCCCATCCCACTTTAATGAGCTGTCTCACTCAGCCCATCCCACTTTAATGAGTTGTCTCACTCTGTCTCACTCAGCCCATCCCACTTTAATGAGCTGTCTCACTCTGTCTCACTCAGCCCATCCCACTTTAATGAGTTGTCTCACTCAGCCCATTCCACTTTAATGAGCTGTCTCACTCTGTCTCACTCAGCCCATCCCACTTTAATGAGTTGTCTCACTCTGTCTCACTCAGCCCATTCCACTTTAATGAGCTGTCTCACTCTGTCTCACTCAGCCCATCCCACTTTAATGAGTTGTCTCACTCTGTCTCACTCAGCCCATTCCACTTTAATGAGTTGTCTCACTCAGCCCATCCCACTTTAATGAGTTGTCTCACTCAGCCCATCCACTTTAATGAGCTGTCTCACTCTGTCTCACTCAGCCCATTCCACTTTAATGAGCTGTCTCACTCTGTCTCACTCAGCCCATTCACTTTAATGAGTTGTCTCACTCAGCCCATTCCACTTTAATGAGTGTCTCACTCTTCTCACTCAGCCCATTCCACTTTAATGAGCTGTCTCACTCTGTCTCACTCAGCCCATCCCACTTTAATGAGCTGTCTCACTCTGTCTCACTCAGCCCATTCCACTTTAATGAGCTGTCTCACTCAGCCCATCCCACTTTAATGAGTTGTCTCACTCTGTCTCACTCAGCCCATTCCACTTTAATGAGTTGTCTCACTCAGCCCATCCCACTTTAATGAGTTGTCTCACTCAGCCCATTCCACTTTAATGAGCTGTCTCACTCTGTCTCACTCAGCCCATTCCACTTTAATGAGTTGTCTCACTCAGCCCATCCCACTTTAATGAGTTGTCTCACTCAGCCCATCCACTTTAATGAGTTGTCTCACTCAGCCCATCCCACTTTAATGAGCTGTCTCACTCTGTCTCACTCAGCCCATCCACTTTAATGAGTTGTCTCACTCAGCCCATCCCACTTTAATGAGCTGTCTCACTCTTCTCACTCAGCCCATCCCACTTTAATGAGCTGTCTCACTCTGTCTCACTCAGCCCATTCCACTTTAATGAGTTGTCTCACTCAGCCCATCCCACTTTAATGAGTTGTCTCACTCAGCCCATTCCACTTTAATGAGCTGTCTCACTCTGTCTCACTCAGCCCATTCCACTTTAATGAGTTGTCTCACTCAGCCCATTCCACTTTAATGAGTTGTCTCACTCAGCCCATCCCACTTTAATGAGTTGTCTCACTCAGCCCATCCCACTTTAATGAGTTGTCTCACTCAGCCCATTCCACTTTAATGAGTTGTCTCACTCTGTCTCACTCAGCCCATCCACTTTAATGAGCTGTCTCACTCAGCCCATCCCACTTTAATGAGTTGTCTCACTCTGTCTCACTCAGCCCATCCCACTTTAATGAGTTGTCTCACTCAGCCCATCCCACTTTAATGAGTTGTCTCACTCTGTCTCACTCAGCCCATCCCACTTTAATGAGCTGTCTCACTCTGTCTCACTCAGCCCATCCCACTTTAATGAGTTGTCTCACTCAGCCCATTCCACTTTAATGAGCTGTCTCACTCTGTCTCACTCAGCCCATCCCACTTTAATGAGTTGTCTCACTCTGTCTCACTCAGCCCATTCCACTTTAATGAGCTGTCTCACTCTGTCTCACTCAGCCCATCCACTTTAATGAGTTGTCTCACTCTGTCTCACTCAGCCCATTCCACTTTAATGAGTTGTCTCACTCAGCCCATCCCACTTTAATGAGTTGTCTCACTCAGCCCATCCCACTTTAATGAGCTGTCTCACTCTGTCTCACTCAGCCCATTCCACTTTAATGAGCTGTCTCACTCTGTCTCACTCAGCCCATCCCACTTTAATGAGTTGTCTCACTCTGTCTCACTCAGCCCATTCCACTTTAATGAGCTGTCTCACTCTGTCTCACTCAGCCCATTCCACTTTAATGAGTTGTCTCACTCAGCCCATCCCACTTTAATGAGTTGTCTCACTCAGCCCATCCCACTTTAATGAGTTGTCTCACTCAGCCCATCCCACTTTAATGAGCTGTCTCACTCTGTCTCACTCAGCCCATTCCACTTTAATGAGTTGTCTCACTCAGCCCATCCCACTTTAATGAGTTGTCTCACTCTGTCTCACTCAGCCCATCCCACTTTAATGAGCTGTCTCACTCTGTCTCACTCAGCCCATTCCACTTTAATGAGTTGTCTCACTCAGCCCATCCCACTTTAATGAGTTGTCTCACTCAGCCCATTCCACTTTAATGAGCTGTCTCACTCTGTCTCACTCAGCCCATTCCACTTTAATGAGTTGTCTCACTCAGCCCATTCCACTTTAATGAGTTGTCTCACTCAGCCCATCCCACTTTAATGAGTTGTCTCACTCAGCCCATCCCACTTTAATGAGTTGTCTCACTCAGCCCATCCCACTTTAATGAGTTGTCTCACTCAGCCCATTCCACTTTAATGAGTTGTCTCACTCTGTCTCACTCAGCCCATCCCACTTTAATGAGCTGTCTCACTCAGCCCATCCCACTTTAATGAGTTGTCTCACTCTGTCTCAC
The DNA here is from genome assembly GCF_002021735.2 of Oncorhynchus kisutch. Classification (NCBI taxonomy): domain Eukaryota; kingdom Metazoa; phylum Chordata; class Actinopteri; order Salmoniformes; family Salmonidae; genus Oncorhynchus; species Oncorhynchus kisutch. Next base: position 22,120 of record NW_022265919.1, read on the forward strand.
TCAGCCCATCCCACTTTAATGAGTTGTCTCACTCAGCCCATCCCACTTTAATGAGTTGTCTCACTCTGTCTCACTCAGCCCATCCACTTTAATGAGCTGTCTCACTCTGTCTCACTCAGCCCATCCCACTTTAATGAGTTGTCTCACTCAGCCCATTCCACTTTAATGAGCTGTCTCACTCTGTCTCACTCAGCCCATCCCACTTTAATGAGTTGTCTCACTCTGTCTCACTCAGCCCATTCCACTTTAATGAGCTGTCTCACTCTGTCTCACTCAGCCCATCCCACTTTAATGAGTTGTCTCACTCTGTCTCACTCAGCCCATTCCACTTTAATGAGCTGTCTCACTCTGTCTCACTCAGCCCATTCCACTTTAATGAGTTGTCTCACTCAGCCCATCCCACTTTAATGAGTTGTCTCACTCAGCCCATCCCACTTTAATGAGCTGTCTCACTCTGTCTCACTCAGCCCATTCCACTTTAATGAGCTGTCTCACTCTGTCTCACTCAGCCCATCCCACTTTAATGAGTTGTCTCACTCTGTCTCACTCAGCCCATTCCACTTTAATGAGCTGTCTCACTCTGTCTCACTCAGCCCATTCCACTTTAATGAGTTGTCTCACTCAGCCCATCCCACTTTAATGAGTTGTCTCACTCAGCCCATCCCACTTTAATGAGTTGTCTCACTCAGCCCATCCCACTTTAATGAGCTGTCTCACTCTGTCTCACTCAGCCCATTCCACTTTAATGAGTGTCTCACTCTGTCTCACTCAGCCCATCCCACTTTAATGAGTTGTCTCACTCATCCCATCCCACTTTAATGAGCTGTCTCACTCTGTCTCACTCAGCCCATCCACTTTAATGAGCTGTCTCACTCAGCCCATTCCACTTTAATGAGTTGTCTCACTCTGTCTCACTCAGCCCATTCCACTTTAATGAGCTGTCTCACTCTGTCTCACTCAGCCCATTCCACTTTAATGAGCTGTCTCACTCAGCCCATCCCACTTTAATGAGTTGTCTCACTCTGTCTCACTCAGCCCATCCCACTTTAATGAGCTGTCTCACTCTGTCTCACTCAGCCCATTCCACTTTAATGAGCTGTCTCACTCTGTCTCACTCAGCCCATTCCACTTTAATGAGTTGTCTCACTCAGCCCATCCCACTTTAATGAGTTGTCTCACTCTGCCCATCCCACTTTAATGAGTGTCTCACTCTGTCTCACTCAGCCCATTCCACTTTAATGAGCTGTCTCACTCAGCCCATCCCACTTTAATGAGCTGTCTCACTGTCTCACTCTGTCTCTCTCAGCCCATTCCACTTTAATGAGCTGTCTCACTCTGTCTCACTCAGCCCATTCCACTTTAATGAGTTGTCTCACTCAGCCCATCCCACTTTAATGAGCTGTCTCACTCTGTCTCACTCAGCCCATTCCACTTTAATGAGTTGTCTCACTCAGCCCATTCCACTTTAATGAGTTGTCTCACTCAGCCCATCCCACTTTAATGAGTTGTCTCACTCAGCCCATCCCACTTTAATGAGTTGTCTCACTCAGCCCATCCCACTTTAATGAGTTGTCTCACTCAGCCCATTCCACTTTAATGAGTTGTCTCACTCTGTCTCACTCAGCCCATTCCACTTTAATGAGTTGTCTCACTCAGCCCATCCCACTTTAATGAGTTGTCTCACTCAGCCCATTCCACTTTAATGAGCTGTCTCACTCTGTCTCACTCAGCCCATTCCACTTTAATGAGTTGTCTCACTCAGCCCATTCCACTTTAATGAGTTGTCTCACTCAGCCCATCCCACTTTAATGAGTTGTCTCACTCAGCCCATCCCACTTTAATGAGTTGTCTCACTCAGCCCATCCCACTTTAATGAGTTGTCTCACTCAGCCCATTCCACTTTAATGAGTTGTCTCACTCTGTCTCACTCAGCCCATCCCACTTTAATGAGCTGTCTCACTCAGCCCATCCCACTTTAATGAGTTGTCTCACTCTGTCTCACTCAGCCCATCCCACTTTAATGAGTTGTCTCACTCTGTCTCACTCAGCCCATCCCACTTTAATGAGCTGTCTCACTCTGTCTCACTCAGCCCATCCACTTTAATGAGTTGTCTCACTCAGCCCATTCCACTTTAATGAGCTGTCTCACTCTGTCTCACTCTGCCCATCCCACTTTAATGAGTTGTCTCACTCTGTCTCACTCAGCCCATTCCACTTTAATGAGCTGTCTCACTCTGTCTCACTCAGCCCATCCCACTTTAATGAGTTGTCTCACTCTGTCTCACTCAGCCCATTCCACTTTAATGAGCTGTCTCACTCTGTCTCACTCAGCCCATTCCACTTTAATGAGTTGTCTCACTCAGCCCATCCCACTTTAATGAGTTGTCTCACTCAGCCCATCCCACTTTAATGAGCTGTCTCACTCTGTCTCACTCAGCCCATTCCACTTTAATGAGCTGTCTCACTCTGTCTCACTCAGCCCATCCACTTTAATGAGTTGTCTCACTCTGTCTCACTCAGCCCATTCCACTTTAATGAGCTGTCTCACTCTGTCTCACTCAGCCCATTCCACTTTAATGAGTTGTCTCACTCAGCCCATCCCACTTTAATGAGTTGTCTCACTCAGCCCATCCCACTTTAATGAGTTGTCTCACTCAGCCCATCCCACTTTAATGAGCTGTCTCACTCTGTCTCACTCAGCCCATTCCACTTTAATGAGTTTCTCACTCTGTCTCACTCAGCCCATCCACTTTAATGAGTTGTCTCACTCAGCCCATCCCACTTTAATGAGCTGTCTCACTCTGTCTCACTCAGCCCATCCCACTTTAATGAGCTGTCTCACTCAGCCCATTCCACTTTAATGAGTTGTCTCACTCTGTCTCACTCAGCCCATTCCACTTTAATGAGCTGTCTCACTCTGTCTCACTCAGCCCATTCCACTTTAATGAGCTGTCTCACTCAGCCCATCCCACTTTAATGAGTTGTCTCACTCTGTCTCACTCAGCCCATTCCACTTTAATGAGCTGTCTCACTCAGCCCATCCCACTTTAATGAGCTGTCTCACTCTGTCTCACTCAGCCCATTCCACTTTAATGAGCTGTCTCACTCTGTCTCACTCAGCCCATCCACTTTAATGAGTTGTCTCACTCAGCCCATCCCACTTTAATGAGTTGTCTCACTCAGCCCATCCCACTTTAATGAGTGTCTCACTCTGTCTCACTCAGCCCATTCCACTTTAATGAGCTGTCTCACTCAGCCCATCCCACTTTAATGAGCTGTCTCACTCTGTCTCACTCAGCCCATTCCACTTTAATGAGTTGTCTCACTCTGTCTCACTCAGCCCATTCCACTTTAATGAGTTGTCTCACTCAGCCCATCCCACTTTAATGAGCTGTCTCACTCTGTCTCACTCAGCCCATTCCACTTTAATGAGTTGTCTCACTCAGCCCATTCCACTTTAATGAGTTGTCTCACTCAGCCCATCCCACTTTAATGAGTTGTCTCACTCAGCCCATCCCACTTTAATGAGTTGTCTCACTCAGCCCATCCCACTTTAATGAGTTGTCTCACTCAGCCCATTCCACTTTAATGAGTGTCTCACTCTGTCTCACTCAGCCCATCCCACTTTAATGAGTTGTCTCACTCAGCCCATCCCACTTTAATGAGTTGTCTCACTCAGCCCATCCCACTTTAATGAGTTGTCTCACTCTGTCTCACTCAGCCCATCCACTTTAATGAGCTGTCTCACTCTGTCTCACTCAGCCCATCCCACTTTAATGAGTTGTCTCACTCAGCCCATTCCACTTTAATGAGCTGTCTCACTCTGTCTCACTCAGCCCATCCACTTTAATGAGTTGTCTCACTCTGTCTCACTCAGCCCATTCCACTTTAATGAGCTGTCTCACTCTGTCTCACTCAGCCCATCCCACTTTAATGAGTTGTCTCACTCTGTCTCACTCAGCCCATTCCACTTTAATGAGTTGTCTCACTCAGCCCATCCACTTTAATGAGTTGTCTCACTCAGCCCATCCCACTTTAATGAGCTGTCTCACTCTGTCTCACTCAGCCCATTCCACTTTAATGAGCTGTCTCACTCTGTCTCACTCAGCCCATCCCACTTTAATGAGTTGTCTCACTCTGTCTCACTCAGCCCATTCCACTTTAATGAGCTGTCTCACTCTGTCTCACTCAGCCCATCCCACTTTAATGAGTTGTCTCACTCTGTCTCACTCAGCCCATTCCACTTTAATGAGCTGTCTCACTCTGTCTCACTCAGCCCATTCCACTTTAATGAGTTGTCTCACTCAGCCCATCCCACTTTAATGAGCTGTCTCACTCTGTCTCACTCAGCCCATTCCACTTTAATGAGTTGTCTCACTCAGCCCATTCCACTTTAATGAGTTGTCTCACTCAGCCCATCCCACTTTAATGAGTTGTCTCACTCAGCCCATCCCACTTTAATGAGTTGTCTCACTCAGCCCATCCCACTTTAATGAGTTGTCTCACTCAGCCCATTCCACTTTAATGAGTTGTCTCACTCTGTCTCACTCAGCCCATCCACTTTAATGAGCTGTCTCACTCAGCCCATCCCACTTTAATGAGTTGTCTCACTCAGCCCATCCCACTTTAATGAGTGTCTCACTCTGTCTCACTCAGCCCATCCCACTTTAATGAGCTGTCTCACTCTGTCTCACTCAGCCCATCCCACTTTAATGAGTTGTCTCACTCAGCCCATTCCACTTTAATGAGCTGTCTCACTCTGTCTCACTCAGCCCATTCCACTTTAATGAGTTGTCTCACTCAGCCCATTCCACTTCAATGAGCTGTCTCACTCTTCTCACTCAGCCATTCCACTTTAATGAGCTGTCTCACTCTTCTCACTCAGCCCATCCCACTTTAATGAGCTGTCTCACTCTGTCTCACTCAGCCCATTCCACTTTAATGAGTTGTCTCACTCAGCCCATCCCACTTTAATGAGTTGTCTCACTCTGTCTCACTCAGCCCATTCCACTTTAATGAGTTGTCTCACTCAGCCCATCCCACTTTAATGAGTTGTCTCACTCAGCCCATTCCACTTTAATGAGCTGTCTCACTCTGTCTCACTCAGCCCATTCCACTTTAATGAGTTGTCTCACTCAGCCCATCCCACTTTAATGAGTTGTCTCACTCAGCCCATCCCACTTTAATGAGTTGTCTCACTCAGCCCATCCCACTTTAATGAGCTGTCTCACTCTGTCTCACTCAGCCCATCCCACTTTAATGAGTTGTCTCACTCAGCCCATCCCACTTTAATGAGCTGTCTCACTCTTCTCACTCAGCCCATCCCACTTTAATGAGCTGTCTCACTCTGTCTCACTCAGCCCATTCCACTTTAATGAGTTGTCTCACTCAGCCCATCCCACTTTAATGAGTTGTCTCACTCAGCCCATTCCACTTTAATGAGCTGTCTCACTCTGTCTCACTCAGCCCATTCCACTTTAATGAGTTGTCTCACTCAGCCCATTCCACTTTAATGAGTTGTCTCACTCAGCCCATCCCACTTTAATGAGTTGTCTCACTCAGCCCATCCCACTTTAATGAGTTGTCTCACTCAGCCCATCCCACTTTAATGAGTTGTCTCACTCAGCCCATTCCACTTTAATGAGTTGTCTCACTCTGTCTCACTCAGCCCATCCCACTTTAATGAGCTGTCTCACTCAGCCCATCCCACTTTAATGAGTTGTCTCACTCTGTCTCACTCAGCCCATCCCACTTTAATGAGCTGTCTCACTCAGCCCATCCCACTTTAATGAGTTGTCTCACTCTGTCTCACTCAGCCCATCCCACTTTAATGAGCTGTCTCACTCTGTCTCACTCAGCCCATCCCACTTTAATGAGTTGTCTCACTCAGCCCATTCCACTTTAATGAGCTGTCTCACTCTGTCTCACTCAGCCCATCCCACTTTAATGAGTTGTCTCACTCTGTCTCACTCAGCCCATTCCACTTTAATGAGCTGTCTCACTCTGTCTCACTCAGCCCATCCCACTTTAATGAGTTGTCTCACTCTGTCTCACTCAGCCCATTCCACTTTAATGAGCTGTCTCACTCTGTCTCACTCAGCCCATTCCACTTTAATGAGTTGTCTCACTCAGCCCATCCCACTTTAATGAGCTGTCTCACTCTGTCTCACTCAGCCCATTCCACTTTAATGAGCTGTCTCACTCTGTCTCACTCAGCCCATTCCACTTTAATGAGCTGTCTCACTCTGTCTCACTCAGCCCATTCCACTTTAATGAGTTGTCTCACTCAGCCCATCCCACTTTAATGAGTTGTCTCACTCAGCCCATCCCACTTTAATGAGTTGTCTCACTCAGCCCATCCCACTTTAATGAGCTGTCTCACTCTGTCTCACTCAGCCCATCCCACTTTAATGAGTTGTCTCACTCAGCCCATCCCACTTTAATGAGCTGTCTCACTCTGTCTCACTCAGCCCATCCCACTTTAATGAGCTGTCTCACTCTGTCTCACTCAGCCCATTCCACTTTAATGAGTTGTCTCACTCAGCCCATCCCACTTTAATGAGTTGTCTCACTCAGCCCATCCCACTTTAATGAGCTGTCTCACTCTGTCTCACTCAGCCCATTCCACTTTAATGAGTTGTCTCACTCAGCCCATTCCACTTTAATGAGTTGTCTCACTCAGCCCATCCCACTTTAATGAGCTGTCTCACTCAGCCCATCCCACTTTAATGAGTTGTCTCACTCAGCCCATCCCACTTTAATGAGTTGTCTCACTCAGCCCATTCCACTTTAATGAGTTGTCTCACTCTGTCTCACTCAGCCCATCCCACTTTAATGAGCTGTCTCACTCAGCCCATCCCACTTTAATGAGTTGTCTCACTCTGTCTCACTCAGCCCATCCCACTTTAATGAGCTGTCTCACTCAGCCCATCCCACTTTAATGAGTTGTCTCACTCTGTCTCACTCAGCCCATCCACTTTAATGAGCTGTCTCACTCTGTCTCACTCAGCCCATCCCACTTTAATGAGTTGTCTCACTCAGCCCATTCCACTTTAATGAGCTGTCTCACTCTGTCTCACTCTGCCCATCCCACTTTAATGAGTTGTCTCACTCTGTCTCACTCAGCCCATTCCACTTTAATGAGCTGTCTCACTCTGTCTCACTCAGCCCATCCCACTTTAATGAGTTGTCTCACTCTGTCTCACTCAGCCCATTCCACTTTAATGAGCTGTCTCACTCTGTCTCACTCAGCCCATTCCACTTTAATGAGTTGTCTCACTCAGCCCATCCACTTTAATGAGTTGTCTCACTCAGCCCATCCCACTTTAATGAGCTGTCTCACTCTGTCTCACTCAGCCCATTCCACTTTAATGAGCTGTCTCACTCTGTCTCACTCAGCCCATCCCACTTTAATGAGTTGTCTCACTCTGTCTCACTCAGCCCATTCCACTTTAATGAGCTGTCTCACTCTGTCTCACTCAGCCCATTCCACTTTAATGAGTTGTCTCACTCAGCCCATCCCACTTTAATGAGTTGTCTCACTCAGCCCATCCCACTTTAATGAGTTGTCTCACTCAGCCCATCCCACTTTAATGAGCTGTCTCACTCTGTCTCACTCAGCCCATTCCACTTTAATGAGTTTCCTCACTCTGTCTCACTCAGCCCATCCCACTTTAATGAGTTGTCTCACTCATCCCATCCCACTTTAATGAGCTGTCTCACTCTGTCTCACTCATTCCATCCCACTTTAATGAGCTGTCTCACTCAGCCCATTCCACTTTAATGAGTTGTCTCACTCTGTCTCACTCAGCCCATTCCACTTTAATGAGCTGTCTCACTCTGTCTCACTCAGCCCATTCCACTTTAATGAGCTGTCTCACTCTGCCCATCCCACTTTAATGAGTTGTCTCACTCTGTCTCACTCAGCCCATTCCACTTTAATGAGCTGTCTCACTCAGCCCATCCCACTTTAATGAGCTGTCTCACTCTGTCTCACTCAGCCCATTCCACTTTAATGAGCTGTCTCACTCTGTCTCACTCAGCCCAATCCACTTTAATGAGTTGTCTCACTCAGCCCATCCCACTTTAATGAGCTGTCTCACTCTGCCCATCCCACTTTAATGAGTTGTCTCACTCTGTCTCACTCAGCCCATTCCACTTTAATGAGCTGTCTCACTCAGCCCATCCCACTTTAATGAGCTGTCTCACTCTGTCTCACTCAGCCCATTCCACTTTAATGAGCTGTCTCACTCTGTCTCACTCAGCCCAATCCACTTTAATGAGTTGTCTCACTCAGCCCATCCCACTTTAATGAGCTGTCTCACTCTGTCTCACTCAGCCCATTCCACTTTAATGAGTTGTCTCACTCAGCCCATTCCACTTTAATGAGTTGTCTCACTCAGCCCATCCCACTTTAATGAGCTGTCTCACTCAGCCCATCCCACTTTAATGAGTTGTCTCACTCAGCCCATCCCACTTTAATGAGTTGTCTCACTCAGCCCATTCCACTTTAATGAGCTGTCTCACTCTGTCTCACTCAGCCCATCCCACTTTAATGAGCTGTCTCACTCAGCCCATCCACTTTAATGAGCTGTCTCACTCAGCCCATCCCACTTTAATGAGTTGTCTCACTCTGTCTCACTCAGCCCATCCACTTTAATGAGCTGTCTCACTCTGTCTCACTCAGCCCATCCCACTTTAATGAGTTGTCTCACTCAGCCCATTCCACTTTAATGAGCTGTCTCACTCTGTCTCACTCAGCCCATCCCACTTTAATGAGTTGTCTCACTCTGTCTCACTCAGCCCATTCCACTTTAATGAGCTGTCTCACTCTGTCTCACTCAGCCCATCCCACTTTAATGAGCTGTCTCACTCTGTCTCACTCAGCCCATTCCACTTTAATGAGTTGTCTCACTCAGCCCATCCCACTTTAATGAGTTGTCTCACTCAGCCCATCCCACTTTAATGAGCTGTCTCACTCTGTCTCACTCAGCCCATTCCACTTTAATGAGCTGTCTCACTCTGTCTCACTCAGCCCATCCCACTTTAATGAGTTGTCTCACTCTGTCTCACTCAGCCCATTCCACTTTAATGAGCTGTCTCACTCTGTCTCACTCAGCCCATCCCACTTTAATGAGTTGTCTCACTCTGTCTCACTCAGCCCATTCCACTTTAATGAGCTGTCTCACTCTGTCTCACTCAGCCCATTCCACTTTAATGAGTTGTCTCACTCAGCCCATCCCACTTTAATGAGCTGTCTCACTCTGTCTCACTCAGCCCATTCCACTTTAATGAGTTGTCTCACTCAGCCCATTCCACTTTAATGAGTTGTCTCACTCAGCCCATCCCACTTTAATGAGTTGTCTCACTCAGCCCATCCCACTTTAATGAGTTGTCTCACTCAGCCCATCCCACTTTAATGAGTTGTCTCACTCAGCCCATTCCACTTTAATGAGTTGTCTCACTCTGTCTCACTCAGCCCATCCCACTTTAATGAGCTGTCTCACTCAGCCCATCCCACTTTAATGAGTTGTCTCACTCAGCCCATCCCACTTTAATGAGTTGTCTCACTCTGTCTCACTCAGCCCATCCCACTTTAATGAGCTGTCTCACTCTGTCTCACTCAGCCCATCCCACTTTAATGAGTTGTCTCACTCAGCCCATTCCACTTTAATGAGCTGTCTCACTCTGTCTCACTCAGCCCATCCCACTTTAATGAGTTGTCTCACTCTGTCTCACTCAGCCCATTCCACTTTAATGAGTTGTCTCACTCAGCCCATCCCACTTTAATGAGTTGTCTCACTCAGCCCATCCCACTTTAATGAGCTGTCTCACTCTGTCTCACTCAGCCCATTCCACTTTAATGAGCTGTCTCACTCTGTCTCACTCAGCCCATCCCACTTTAATGAGTTGTCTCACTCTGTCTCACTCAGCCCATTCCACTTTAATGAGCTGTCTCACTCTGTCTCACTCAGCCCATCCCACTTTAATGAGTTGTCTCACTCTGTCTCACTCAGCCCATTCCACTTTAATGAGCTGTCTCACTCTGTCTCACTCAGCCCATTCCACTTTAATGAGTTGTCTCACTCAGCCCATCCCACTTTAATGAGTTGTCTCACTCAGCCCATCCCACTTTAATGAGCTGTCTCACTCTGTCTCACTCAGCCCATTCCACTTTAATGAGTTCCTCACTCTGTCTCACTCAGCCCATCCCACTTTAATGAGTTGTCTCACTCAGCCCATTCCACTTTAATGAGTTGTCTCACTCTGTCTCACTCAGCCCATCCCACTTTAATGAGCTGTCTCACTCTGTCTCACTCAGCCCATTCCACTTTAATGAGCTGTCTCACTCAGCCCATCCCACTTTAATGAGTTGTCTCACTCTGTCTCACTCAGCCCATTCCACTTTAATGAGCTGTCTCACTCTGTCTCACTCAGCCCATTCCACTTTAATGAGTTGTCTCACTCAGCCCATCCCACTTTAATGAGTTGTCTCACTCTGTCTCACTCAGCCCATCCCACTTTAATGAGCTGTCTCACTCTGTCTCACTCAGCCCATTCCACTTTAATGAGCTGTCTCACTCTTCTCACTCAGCCCATCCCACTTTAATGAGCTGTCTCACTCTGTCTCACTCAGCCCATTCCACTTTAATGAGTTGTCTCACTCAGCCCATCCCACTTTAATGAGTTGTCTCACTCTGTCTCACTCAGCCCATTCCACTTTAATGAGTTGTCTCACTCAGCCCATCCACTTTAATGAGTTGTCTCACTCAGCCCATCCCACTTTAATGAGCTGTCTCACTCTGTCTCACTCAGCCCATTCCACTTTAATGAGTTGTCTCACTCAGCCCATCCCACTTTAATGAGTTGTCTCACTCAGCCCATCCCACTTTAATGAGTTGTCTCACTCAGCCCATCCCACTTTAATGAGCTGTCTCACTCTGTCTCACTCAGCCCATCCCACTTTAATGAGCTGTCTCACTCATTTTCACTCAGGCCATCCCACTTTAATGAGCTGTCTCACTCTGTCTCACTCAGCCCATTCCACTTTAATGAGTTGTCTCACTCAGCCCATTCCACTTTAATGAGTTGTCTCACTCAGCCCATCCCACTTTAATGAGTTGTCTCACTCAGCCCATTCCACTTTAATGAGCTGTCTCACTCTGTCTCACTCAGCCCATTCCACTTTAATGAGTTGTCTCACTCTGCCCATCCCACTTTAATGAGTTGTCTCACTCTGTCTCACTCAGCCCATCCCACTTTAATGAGCTGTCTCACTCTGTCTCACTCAGCCCATTCCACTTTAATGAGCTGTCTCACTCATTCTCACTCAGCCCATCCCACTTTAATGAGCTGTCTCACTCTGTCTCACTCAGCCCATTCCACTTTAATGAGCTGTCTCACTCAGCCCATCCCACTTTAATGAGTTGTCTCACTCTGTCTCACTCAGCCCATTCCACTTTAATGAGTTGTCTCACTCAGCCCATCTCACTTTAATGAGTTGTCTCACTCAGCCCATCCCACTTTAATGAGCTGTCTCACTCTGTCTCACTCAGCCCATTCCACTTTAATGAGTTGTCTCACTCAGCCCATCCCACTTTAATGAGTTGTCTCACTCAGCCCATCCCACTTTAATGAGTTGTCTCACTCAGCCCATCCCACTTTAATGAGCTGTCTCACTCTGTCTCACTCAGCCCATCCCACTTTAATGAGTTGTCTCACTCAGCCCATCCCACTTTAATGAGCTGTCTCACTCATTTTCACTCAGGCCATCCCACTTTAATGAGCTGTCTCACTCTGTCTCACTCAGCCCATTCCACTTTAATGAGTTGTCTCACTCAGCCCATCCCACTTTAATGAGTTGTCTCACTCAGCCCATTCCACTTTAATGAGCTGTCTCACTCTGTCTCACTCAGCCCATTCCACTTTAATGAGTTGTCTCACTCAGCCCATTCCACTTTAATGAGTTGTCTCACTCAGCCCATCCCACTTTAATGAGCTGTCTCACTCAGCCCATCCCACTTTAATGAGTTGTCTCACTCAGCCCATCCCACTTTAATGAGTTGTCTCACTCAGCCCATTCCACTTTAATGAGTTGTCTCACTCTGTCTCACTCAGCCCATCCCACTTTAATGAGCTGTCTCACTCAGCCCATCCCACTTTAATGAGTTGTCTCACTCTGTCTCACTCAGCCCATCCCACTTTAATGAGCTGTCTCACTCAGCCCATCCCACTTTAATGAGTTGTCTCACTCTGTCTCACTCAGCCCATCCCACTTTAATGAGCTGTCTCACTCTGTCTCACTCAGCCCATCCCACTTTAATGAGTTGTCTCACTCAGCCCATTCCACTTTAATGAGCTGTCTCACTCTGTCTCACTCAGCCCATCCCACTTTAATGAGTTGTCTCACTCTGTCTCACTCAGCCCATTCCACTTTAATGAGCTGTCTCACTCTGTCTCACTCAGCCCATCCCACTTTAATGAGTTGTCTCACTCTGTCTCACTCAGCCCATTCCACTTTAATGAGTTGTCTCACTCAGCCCATCCCACTTTAATGAGTTGTCTCACTCAGCCCATCCCACTTTAATGAGCTGTCTCACTCTGTCTCACTCAGCCCATTCCACTTTAATGAGCTGTCTCACTCTTCTCACTCAGCCCATCCCACTTTAATGAGCTGTCTCACTCTGTCTCACTCAGCCCATTCCACTTTAATGAGCTGTCTCACTCAGCCCATCCCACTTTAATGAGTTGTCTCACTCTGTCTCACTCAGCCCATTCCACTTTAATGAGTTGTCTCACTCAGCCCATCCCACTTTAATGAGTTGTCTCACTCAGCCCATCCCACTTTAATGAGCTGTCTCACTCTGTCTCACTCAGCCCATTCCACTTTAATGAGTTGTCTCACTCAGCCCATCCCACTTTAATGAGCTGTCTCACTCAGCCCATCCCACTTTAATGAGTTGTCTCACTCTGTCTCACTCAGCCCATCCCACTTTAATGAGCTGTCTCACTCAGCCCATCCCACTTTAATGAGTTGTCTCACTCTGTCTCACTCAGCCCATCCCACTTTAATGAGCTGTCTCACTCTGTCTCACTCAGCCCATCCCACTTTAATGAGTTGTCTCACTCAGCCCATTCCACTTTAATGAGCTGTCTCACTCTGTCTCACTCAGCCCATCCCACTTTAATGAGTTGTCTCACTCTGTCTCACTCAGCCCATTCCACTTTAATGAGCTGTCTCACTCTGTCTCACTCAGCCCATCCCACTTTAATGAGTTGTCTCACTCTGTCTCACTCAGCCCATTCCACTTTCATGAGTTGTCTCACTCAGCCCATCCCACTTTAATGAGTTGTCTCACTCAGCCCATCCCACTTTAATGAGCTGTCTCACTCTGTCTCACTCAGCCCATTCCACTTTAATGAGCTGTCTCACTCATTCTCACTCAGCCCATCCCACTTTAATGAGCTGTCTCACTCTGTCTCACTCAGCCCATTCCACTTTAATGAGCTGTCTCACTCAGCCCATCCCACTTTAATGAGTTGTCTCACTCTGTCTCACTCAGCCCATTCCACTTTAATGAGTTGTCTCACTCAGCCCATCCCACTTTAATGAGTTGTCTCACTCAGCCCATCCCACTTTAATGAGCTGTCTCACTCTGTCTCACTCAGCCCATTCCACTTTAATGAGTTGTCTCACTCAGCCCATCCCACTTTAATGAGTTGTCTCACTCAGCCCATCCCACTTTAATGAGTTGTCTCACTCAGCCCATCCCACTTTAATGAGCTGTCTCACTCTGTCTCACTCAGCCCATCCCACTTTAATGAGCTGTCTCACTCTGTCTCACTCAGCCCATTCCACTTTAATGAGTTGTCTCACTCAGCCCATCCCACTTTAATGAGTTGTCTCACTCAGCCCATTCCACTTTAATGAGCTGTCTCACTCTGTCTCACTCAGCCCATTCCACTTTAATGAGTTGTCTCACTCAGCCCATTCCACTTTAATGAGTTGTCTCACTCAGCCCATCCCACTTTAATGAGTTGTCTCACTCAGCCCATCCCACTTTAATGAGTTGTCTCACTCAGCCCATCCCACTTTAATGAGTTGTCTCACTCAGCCCATTCCACTTTAATGAGTTGTCTCACTCTGTCTCACTCAGCCCATCCCACTTTAATGAGCTGTCTCACTCAGCCCATCCCACTTTAATGAGTTGTCTCACTCTGTCTCACTCAGCCCATCCCACTTTAATGAGCTGTCTCACTCTGTCTCACTCAGCCCATCCCACTTTAATGAGTTGTCTCACTCAGCCCATTCCACTTTAATGAGCTGTCTCACTCTGTCTCACTCAGCCCATCCCACTTTAATGAGTTGTCTCACTCTGTCTCACTCAGCCCATTCCACTTTAATGAGCTGTCTCACTCTGTCTCACTCAGCCCATCCCACTTTAATGAGTTGTCTCACTCTGTCTCACTCAGCCCATTCCACTTTAATGAGTTGTCTCACTCAGCCCATCCCACTTTAATGAGTTGTCTCACTCAGCCCATCCCACTTTAATGAGCTGTCTCACTCTGTCTCACTCAGCCCATTCCACTTTAATGAGCTGTCTCACTCTGTCTCACTCAGCCCATCCCACTTTAATGAGTTGTCTCACTCTGTCTCACTCAGCCCATTCCACTTTAATGAGCTGTCTCACTCTGTCTCACTCAGCCCATCCCACTTTAATGAGTTGTCTCACTCTGTCTCACTCAGCCCATTCCACTTTAATGAGCTGTCTCACTCTGTCTCACTCAGCCCATTCCACTTTAATGAGTTGTCTCACTCAGCCCATCCCACTTTAATGAGTTGTCTCACTCAGCCCATCCCACTTTAATGAGTTGTCTCACTCAGCCCATCCCACTTTAATGAGCTGTCTCACTCTGTCTCACTCAGCCCATTCCACTTTAATGAGTTTCCTCACTCTGTCTCACTCAGCCCATCCCACTTTAATGAGTTGTCTCACTCAGCCCATTCCACTTTAATGAGTTGTCTCACTCTGTCTCACTCAGCCCATCCCACTTTAATGAGCTGTCTCACTCTGTCTCACTCAGCCCATCCCACTTTAATGAGCTGTCTCACTCAGCCCATTCCACTTTAATGAGTTGTCTCACTCTGTCTCACTCAGCCCATTCCACTTTAATGAGCTGTCTCACTCTGTCTCACTCAGCCCATTCCACTTTAATGAGCTGTCTCACTCAGCCCATCCCACTTTAATGAGTTGTCTCACTCTGTCTCACTCAGCCCATCCCACTTTAATGAGCTGTCTCACTCTGTCTCACTCAGCCCATTCCACTTTAATGAGTTGTCTCACTCAGCCCATTCCACTTTAATGAGTTGTCTCACTCAGCCCATTCCACTTTAATGAGTTGTCTCACTCAGCCCATTCCACTTTAATGAGTTGTCTCACTCAGCCCATCCCACTTTAATGAGCTGTCTCACTCTGTCTCACTCAGCCCATTCCACTTTAATGAGTTGTCTCACTCAGCCCATCCCACTTTAATGAGTTGTCTCACTCTGTCTCACTCTGCCCATCCCACTTTAATGAGTTGTCTCACTCTGTCTCACTCAGCCCATCCCACTTTAATGAGCTGTCTCACTCTGTCTCACTCAGCCCATTCCACTTTAATGAGTTGTCTCACTCAGCCCATTCCACTTTAATGAGTTGTCTCACTCAGCCCATTCCACTTTAATGAGTTGTCTCACTCAGCCCATTCCACTTTAATGAGTTGTCTCACTCAGCCCATTCCACTTTAATGAGTTGTCTCACTCAGCCCATTCCACTTTAATGAGCTGTCTCACTCTGTCTCACTCAGCCCATTCCACTTTAATGAGTTGTCTCACTCAGCCCATCCCACTTTAATGAGTTGTCTCACTCAGCCCATCCCACTTTAATGAGTTGTCTCACTCAGCCCATCCCACTTTAATGAGCTGTCTCACTCAGCCCATCCCACTTTAATGAGCTGTCTCACTCAGCCCATTCCACTTTAATGAGTTGTCTCACTCTGTCGCACTCAGCCCATTCCACTTTAATGAGCTGTCTCACTGTCTCACTCAGCCCATTCCACTTTAATGAGTTGTCTCACTCTGTCTCACTCAGCCCATCCCACTTTAATGAGCTGTCTCACTCTGTCTCACTCAGCCCATTCCACTTTAATGAGTTGTCTCACTCAGCCCATTCCACTTTAATGAGTTTTCTCACTCAGCCCATTCCACTTTAATGAGTTGTCTCACTCAGCCCATTCCACTTTAATGAGTTGTCTCACTCAGCCCATTCCACTTTAATGAGTTGTCTCACTCAGCCCATTCCACTTTAATGAGCTGTCTCACTCTGTCTCACTCAGCCCGTTCCACTTTAATGAGTTGTCTCACTCTGTCTCACTCTGCCCATCCCACTTTAATGAGTTGTCTCACTCTGTCTCACTCAGCCCATCCCACTTTAATGAGCTGTCTCACTCTGTCTCACTCAGCCCATTCCACTTTAATGAGTTGTCTCACTCAGCCCATCCCACTTTAATGAGTTGTCTCACTCTGTCTCACTCAGCCCATCCAACTTTAATGAGCTGTCTCACTCTGTCTCACTCAGCCCATCCCACTTTAATGAGCTGTCTCACTCTGCCCATCCCACTTTAATGAGTTGTCTCACTCTGTCTCACTCAGCCCATCCCACTTTAATGAGCTGTCTCACTCTGTCTCACTCAGCCCATTCCACTTTAATGAGTTGTCTCACTCAGCCCATTCCACTTTAATGAGTTGTCTCACTCAGCCCATTCCACTTTAATGAGTTGTCTCACTCAGCCCATTCCACTTTAATGAGCTGTCTCACTCTGTCTCACTCAGCCCATTCCACTTTAATGAGTTGTCTCACTCAGCCCATCCCACTTTAATGAGTTGTCTCACTCAGCCCATCCCACTTTAATGAGTTGTCTCACTCAGCCCATTCCACTTTAATGAGTTGTCTCACTCAGCCCATCCCACTTTAATGAGCTGTCTCACTCTGTCTCACTCAGCCCATCCCACTTTAATGAGCTGTCTCACTCAGCCCATCCCAATTTAATGAGTTGTCTCACCCATTCCAATTTAATGAGCTGTCTCACTCTGTCTCACTCAGCCCATTCCACTTTAATGAGCTGTCTCACTCTGTCTCACTCAGCCCATTCCACTTTAATGAGCTGTCTCACTCTGCCCATCCCACTTTAATGAGTTGTCTCACTCTGTCTCACTCAGCCCATCCCACTTTAATGAGTTGTCTCACTCTGTCTCACTCAGCCCATCCCACTTTAATGAGCTGTCTCACTCTGTCTCACTCAGCCCATTCCACTTTAATGAGTTGTCTCACTCAGCCCATTCCACTTTAATGAGTTGTCTCACTCAGCCCATTCCACTTTAATGAGTTGTCTCACTCAGCCCATTCCACTTTAATGAGTTGTCTCACTCAGCCCATTCCACTTTAATGAGTTGTCTCACTCAGCCCATTCCACTTTAATGAGCTGTCTCACTCTGTCTCACTCAGCCCATCCCACTTTAATGAGTTGTCTCACTCAGCCCATCCCACTTTAATGAGTTGTCTCACTCAGCCCATCCCACTTTAATGAGTTGTCTCACTCAGCCCATCCCACTTTAATGAGCTGTCTCACTCAGCCCATTCCACTTTAATGAGTTGTCTCACTCTGTCTCACTCAGCCCATTCCACTTTAATGAGCTGTCTCACTCTGTCTCACTCAGCCCATTCCACTTTAATGAGTTGTCTCACTCTGCCCATCCCACTTTAATGAGTTGTCTCACTCTGTCTCACTCAGCCCATCCCACTTTAATGAGCTGTCTCACTCTGTCTCACTCAGCCCATCCACTTTAATGAGCTGTCTCACTCAGCCCATCCCACTTTAATGAGTTGTCTCACTCTGTCTCACTCAGCCCATCCCACTTTAATGAGCTGTCTCACTCTGTCTCACTCAGCCCATTCCACTTTAATGAGTTGTCTCACTCAGCCCATTCCACTTTAATGAGTTGTCTCACTCAGCCCATTCCACTTTAATGAGTTGTCTCACTCAGCCCATTCCACTTTAATGAGCTGTCTCACTCTGTCTCACTCAGCCCATTCCACTTTAATGAGTTGTCTCACTCAGCCCATCCCACTTTAATGAGTTGTCTCACTCAGCCCATCCCACTTTAATGAGTTGTCTCACTCAGCCCATTCCACTTTAATGAGCTGTCTCACTCTGTCTCACTCAGCCCATTCCACTTTAATGAGTTGTCTCACTCAGCCCATCCCACTTTAATGAGTTGTCTCACTCAGCCCATCCCACTTTAATGAGTTGTCTCACTCAGCCCATTCCACTTTAATGAGCTGTCTCACTCATTCTCACTCAGCCCATCCCACTTTAATGAGCTGTCTCACTCTGTCTCACTCAGCCCATTCCACTTTAATGAGCTGTCTCACTCTGTCTCACTCAGCCCATCCCACTTTAATGAGTTGTCTCACTCAGCCCATCCCACTTTAATGAGTTGTCTCACTCAGCCCATCCCACTTTAATGAGCTGTCTCACTCAGCCCATCCCACTTTAATGAGCTGTCTCACTCAGCCCATTCCACTTTAATGAGTTGTCTCACTCTGTCTCACTCAGCCCATTCCACTTTAATGAGCTGTCTCACTCTGTCTCACTCAGCCCATTCCACTTTAATGAGTTGTCTCACTCAGCCCATCCCACTTTAATGAGTTGTCTCACTCTGTCTCACTCAGCCCATCCCACTTTAATGAGCTGTCTCACTCTGTCTCACTCAGCCCATCCCACTTTAATGAGCTGTCTCACTCAGCCCATCCCACTTTAATGAGTTGTCTCACTCTGTCTCACTCAGCCCATCCCACTTTAATGAGCTGTCTCACTCTGTCTCACTCAGCCCATTCCACTTTAATGAGTTGTCTCACTCAGCCCATTCCACTTTAATGAGTTGTCTCACTCAGCCCATTCCACTTTAATGAGTTGTCTCACTCAGCCCATTCCACTTTAATGAGCTGTCTCACTCTGTCTCACTCAGCCCATTCCACTTTAATGAGTTGTCTCACTCAGCCCATCCCACTTTAATGAGTTGTCTCACTCAGCCCATCCCACTTTAATGAGTTGTCTCACTCAGCCCATTCCACTTTAATGAGCTGTCTCACTCTGTCTCACTCAGCCCATTCCACTTTAATGAGTTGTCTCACTCAGCCCATCCCACTTTAATGAGTTGTCTCACTCAGCCCATCCCACTTTAATGAGTTGTCTCACTCAGCCCATTCCACTTTAATGAGCTGTCTCACTCTGTCTCACTCAGCCCATCCCACTTTAATGAGCTGTCTCACTCTGTCTCACTCAGCCCATTCCACTTTAATGAGTTGTCTCACTCAGCCCATCCCACTTTAATGAGTTGTCTCACTCTGTCTCACTCAGCCCATTCCACTTTAATGAGTTGTCTCACTCAGCCCATTCCACTTTAATGAGTTGTCTCACTCAGCCCATCCCACTTTAATGAGTTGTCTCACTCAGCCCATTCCACTTTAATGAGTTGTCTCACTCAGCCCATTCCACTTTAATGAGTTGTCTCACTCAGCCCATTCCACTTTAATGAGTTGTCTCACTCAGCCCATTCCACTTTAATGAGCTGTCTCACTCTGTCTCACTCAGCCCATTCCACTTTAATGAGTTGTCTCACTCAGCCCATCCCACTTTAATGAGTTGTCTCACTCAGCCCATCCCACTTTAATGAGTTGTCTCACTCAGCCCATCCCACTTTAATGAGTTGTCTCACTCAGCCCATTCCACTTTAATGAGCTGTCTCACTCTGTCTCACTCAGCCCATCCCACTTTAATGAGCTGTCTCACTCTGTCTCACTCAGCCCATTCCACTTTAATGAGCTGTCTCACTCAGCCCATCCCACTTTAATGAGTTGTCTCACTCTGTCTCACTCAGCCCATCCACTTTAATGAGTTGTCTCACTCAGCCCATCCACTTTAATGAGTTGTCTCACTCAGCCCATTCCACTTTAATGAGCTGTCTCACTCTGTCTCACTCAGCCCATCCCACTTTAATGAGTTGTCTCACTCAGCCCATCCGACTTTAATGAGCTGTCTCACTCAGCCCATTCCACTTTAATGAGCTGTCTCACTCTGTCTCACTCAGCCCATTCCACTTTAATGAGTTGTCTCACTCAGCCCATTCCACTTCAATGAGCTGTCTCACTCATTTTCACTCAGCCATTCCCACTTTAATGAGCTGTCTCACTCATTCTCACTCAGCCCATCCCACTTTAATGAGCTGTCTCACTCTGTCTCACTCAGCCCATTCCACTTTAATGAGCTGTCTCACTCAGCCCATCCCACTTTAATGAGTTGTCTCACTCTGTCTCACTCAGCCCATTCCACTTTAATGAGTTGTCTCACTCAGCCCATCCACTTTAATGAGTTGTCTCACTCAGCCCATTCCACTTTATTGAGCTGTCTCACTCTATCTCACTCAGCCCATTCCACTTTAATGAGTTGTCTCACTCAGCCCATCCCACTTTAATGAGTTGTCTCACTCAGCCCATCCCACTTTAATGAGTTGTCTCACTCAGCCCATCCCACTTTAATGAGTTGTCTCACTCAGCCCATTCCACTTTAATGAGCTGTCTCACTCTGTCTCACTCAGCCCATCCCACTTTAATGAGCTGTCTCACTCTGTCTCACTCAGCCCATTCCACTTTAATGAGCTGTCTCACTCAGCCCATCCCACTTTAATGAGTTGTCTCACTCTGTCTCACTCAGCCCATTCCACTTTAATGAGTTGTCTCACTCAGCCCATCCCACTTTAATGAGTTGTCTCACTCAGCCCATTCCACTTTAATGAGCTGTCTCACTCAGCCCATTCCACTTTAATGAGCTGTCTCACTCTGTCTCACTCAGCCCATTCCACTTTAATGAGTTGTCTCACTCAGCCGATTCCACTTTAATGAGCTGTCTCACTCTCTCACTCAGCCCATCCCCATTTAATGAGCTGTCTCACTCTGTCTCACTCAGCCCATCCCACTTTAATGAGCTGTCTCACTCTGTCTCACTCAGCCCATTCCACTTTAATGAGCTGTCTCACTCAGCCCATCCCACTTTAATGAGTTGTCTCACTCTGTCTCACTCAGCCCATTCCACTTTAATGAGTTGTCTCACTCAGCCCATCCACTTTAATGAGTTGTCTCACTCAGCCCATTCCACTTTAATGAGCTGTCTCACTCTGTCTCACTCAGCCCATCCCACTTTAATGAGTTGTCTCACTCAGCCCATCCCACTTTAATGAGTTGTCTCACTCAGCCCATCCCACTTTAATGAGCTGTCTCACTCAGCCCATCCCACTTTAATGAGTTGTCTCACTCAGCCCATTCCACTTTAATGAGTTGTCTCACTCTGTCTCACTCAGCCCATTCCACTTTAATGAGCTGTCTCACTCTGTCTCACTCAGCCCATTCCACTTTAATGAGTTGTCTCACTCAGCCCATCCCACTTTAATGAGTTGTCTCACTCTGTCTCACTCAGCCCATCCCACTTTAATGAGCTGTCTCACTCTGTCTCACTCAGCCCATCCCACTTTAATGAGCTGTCTCACTCAGCCCATCCCACTTTAATGAGTTGTCTCACTCTGTCTCACTCAGCCCATCCCACTTTAATGAGCTGTCTCACTCTGTCTCACTCAGCCCATTCCACTTTAATGAGTTGTCTCACTCAGCCCATTCCACTTTAATGAGTTGTCTCACTCAGCCCATTCCACTTTAATGAGTTGTCTCACTCAGCCCATTCCACTTTAATGAGCTGTCTCACTCTGTCTCACTCAGCCCATTCCACTTTAATGAGTTGTCTCACTCAGCCCATCCCACTTTAATGAGTTGTCTCACTCAGCCCATCCCACTTTAATGAGTTGTCTCACTCAGCCCATTCCACTTTAATGAGCTGTCTCACTCTGTCTCACTCAGCCCATTCCACTTTAATGAGTTGTCTCACTCAGCCCATCCCACTTTAATGAGTTGTCTCACTCAGCCCATCCCACTTTAATGAGTTGTCTCACTCAGCCCATTCCACTTTAATGAGCTGTCTCACTCATTCTCACTCAGCCCATCCCACTTTAATGAGCTGTCTCACTCTGTCTCACTCAGCCCATTCCACTTTAATGAGCTGTCTCACTCTGTCTCACTCAGCCCATCCCACTTTAATGAGTTGTCTCACTCAGCCCATCCCACTTTAATGAGTTGTCTCACTCAGCCCATCCCACTTTAATGAGCTGTCTCACTCAGCCCATCCCACTTTAATGAGCTGTCTCACTCAGCCCATTCCACTTTAATGAGTTGTCTCACTCTGTCTCACTCAGCCCATTCCACTTTAATGAGCTGTCTCACTCTGTCTCACTCAGCCCATTCCACTTTAATGAGTTGTCTCACTCAGCCCATCCCACTTTAATGAGTTGTCTCACTCTGTCTCACTCAGCCCATCCCACTTTAATGAGCTGTCTCACTCTGTCTCACTCAGCCCATCCCACTTTAATGAGCTGTCTCACTCAGCCCATCCCAC
Source organism: Oncorhynchus kisutch (assembly GCF_002021735.2). Lineage (NCBI taxonomy): Eukaryota > Metazoa > Chordata > Actinopteri > Salmoniformes > Salmonidae > Oncorhynchus > Oncorhynchus kisutch. The sequence continues at coordinate 44,716 of NW_022265919.1, forward strand.
TTTAATGAGTTGTCTCACTCTGTCTCACTCAGCCCATCCCACTTTAATGAGCTGTCTCACTCTGTCTCACTCAGCCCATTCCACTTTAATGAGTTGTCTCACTCAGCCCATTCCACTTTAATGAGTTGTCTCACTCAGCCCATTCCACTTTAATGAGTTGTCTCACTCAGCCCATTCCACTTTAATGAGCTGTCTCACTCTGTCTCACTCAGCCCATTCCACTTTAATGAGTTGTCTCACTCAGCCCATCCCACTTTAATGAGTTGTCTCACTCAGCCCATCCCACTTTAATGAGTTGTCTCACTCAGCCCATTCCACTTTAATGAGCTGTCTCACTCTGTCTCACTCAGCCCATTCCACTTTAATGAGTTGTCTCACTCAGCCCATCCCACTTTAATGAGTTGTCTCACTCAGCCCATCCCACTTTAATGAGTTGTCTCACTCAGCCCATTCCACTTTAATGAGCTGTCTCACTCTTCTCACTCAGCCCATCCCACTTTAATGAGCTGTCTCACTCTGTCTCACTCAGCCCATTCCACTTTAATGAGTTGTCTCACTCAGCCCATCCCACTTTAATGAGTTGTCTCACTCTGTCTCACTCAGCCCATCCACTTTAATGAGTTGTCTCACTCAGCCCATTCCACTTTAATGAGTTGTCTCACTCAGCCCATCCCACTTTAATGAGTTGTCTCACTCAGCCCATTCCACTTTAATGAGTTGTCTCACTCAGCCCATTCCACTTTAATGAGTTGTCTCACTCAGCCCATTCCACTTTAATGAGTTGTCTCACTCAGCCCATTCCACTTTAATGAGCTGTCTCACTCTGTCTCACTCAGCCCATTCCACTTTAATGAGTTGTCTCACTCAGCCCATCCCACTTTAATGAGTTGTCTCACTCAGCCCATCCCACTTTAATGAGTTGTCTCACTCAGCCCATCCCACTTTAATGAGTTGTCTCACTCAGCCCATTCCACTTTAATGAGCTGTCTCATCATGTCTCACTCAGCCCATCCCACTTTAATGAGCTGTCTCACTCTGTCTCACTCAGCCCATTCCACTTTAATGAGTTGTCTCACTCAGCCCATCCCACTTTAATGAGTTGTCTCACTCTGTCTCACTCAGCCCATTCCACTTTAATGAGTTGTCTCACTCAGCCCATCCCACTTTAATGAGTTGTCTCACTCAGCCCATTCCACTTTAATGAGCTGTCTCACTCTGTCTCACTCAGCCCATCCCACTTTAATGAGTTGTCTCACTCAGCCCATCCCACTTTAATGAGTTGTCTCACTCAGCCCATTCCACTTTAATGAGCTGTCTCACTCTGTCTCACTCAGCCCATTCCACTTTAATGAGTTGTCTCACTCAGCCCATTCCACTTTAATGAGCTGTCTCACTCTTTTTCACTCAGCCATTCCCACTTTAATGAGCTGTCTCACTCTGTCTCACTCAGCCCATCCCACTTTAATGAGCTGTCTCACTCTGTCTCACTCAGCCCATTCCACTTTAATGAGTTGTCTCACTCAGCCCATCCCACTTTAATGAGTTGTCTCACTCTGTCTCACTCAGCCCATTCCACTTTAATGAGTTGTCTCACTCAGCCCATCCACTTTAATGAGTTGTCTCACTCAGCCCATTCCACTTTAATGAGCTGTCTCACTCTGTCTCACTCACCCATTCCACTTTAATGAGTTGTCTCACTCAGCCCATCCACTTTAATGAGTTGTCTCACTCAGCCCATCCCACTTTAATGAGTTGTCTCACTCAGCCCATCCCACTTTAATGAGTTGTCTCACTCAGCCCATTCCACTTTAATGAGTGTCTCACTCTGTCTCACTCAGCCCATCCCACTTTAATGAGCTGTCTCACTCTGTCTCACTCAGCCCATTCCACTTTAATGAGCTGTCTCACTCTGCCCATCCCACTTTAATGAGTTGTCTCACTCTGTCTCACTCAGCCCATTCCACTTTAATGAGTTGTCTCACTCAGCCCATCTCACTTTAATGAGCTGTCTCACTCAGCCCATTCCACTTTAATGAGCTGTCTCACTCAGCCCATTCCACTTTAATGAGCTGTCTCACTCTGTCTCACTCAGCCCATTCCACTTTAATGAGTTGTCTCACTCAGCCCATTCCACTTTAATGAGCTGTCTCACTCTGTCTCACTCAGCCCATTCCACTTTAATGAGCTGTCTCACTCATTCTCACTCAGCCCATCCCACTTTAATGAGCTGTCTCACTCTGTCTCACTCAGCCCATTCCACTTTAATGAGTTGTCTCACTCAGCCCATCCCACTTAATGAGTTGTCACTCTGTCTCACTCAGCCCATTCCACTTTAATGAGTTGTCTCACTCAGCCCATCCCACTTTAATGAGTTGTCTCACTCAGCCCATTCCACTTTAATGAGCTGTCTCACTCTGTCTCACTCAGCCCATTCCACTTTAATGAGTTGTCTCACTCAGCCCATCCCACTTTAATGAGTGTCTCACTCAGCCCATCCCACTTTAATGAGTTGTCTCACTCAGCCCATCCCACTTAATGAGCTGTCTCACTCTGTCTCACTCAGCCCATCCACTTTAATGAGTTGTCTCACTCAGCCCATCCCACTTTAATGAGCTGTCTCACTCATCTCACTCAGCCCATCCACTTTAATGAGCTGTCTCACTCTGTCTCACTCAGCCCATTCCACTTTAATGAGTTGTCTCACTCAGCCCATCCCACTTTAATGAGTTGTCTCACTCAGCCCATCCACTTTAATGAGCTGTTCACTCTGTCTCACTCAGCCCATTCCACTTTAATGAGTTGTCTCACTCAGCCCATTCCACTTTAATGAGTTGTCTCACTCAGCCCATCCCACTTTAATGAGTTGTCTCACTCAGCCCATCCCACTTTAATGAGTTGTCTCACTCAGCCATCCCACTTTAATGAGTTGTCTCACTCAGCCCATTCCACTTTAATGAGTTGTCTCACTCTGTCTCACTCAGCCCATCCCACTTTAATGAGTTGTCTCACTCAGCCCATCCCACTTTAATGAGTTGTCTCACTCTGTCTCACTCAGCCCATCCCACTTTAATGAGCTGTCTCACTCAGCCCATCCCACTTTAATGAGTTGTCTCACTCTGTCTCACTCAGCCCATCCCACTTTAATGAGCTGTCTCACTCTGTCTCACTCAGCCCATCCACTTTAATGAGTTGTCTCACTCAGCCCATTCCACTTTAATGAGCTGTCTCACTCTGTCTCACTCAGCCCATCCACTTTAATGAGTTGTCTCACTCTGTCTCACTCAGCCCATTCCACTTTAATGAGCTGTCTCACTCTGTCTCACTCAGCCCATCCACTTTAATGAGTTGTCTCACTCTGTCTCACTCAGCCCATTCCACTTTAATGAGCTGTCTCACTCTGTCTCACTCAGCCCATTCCACTTTAATGAGTTGTCTCACTCAGCCCATCCCACTTTAATGAGTTGTCTCACTCAGCCCATCCCACTTTAATGAGCTGTCTCACTCTGTCTCACTCAGCCCATCCACTTTAATGAGCTGTCTCACTCTGTCTCACTCAGCCCATCCCACTTTAATGAGTTGTCTCACTCTGTCTCACTCAGCCCATCCACTTTAATGAGCTGTCTCACTCTGTCTCACTCAGCCCATTCCACTTTAATGAGTTGTCTCACTCAGCCCATCCACTTTAATGAGTTGTCTCACTCAGCCCATCCCACTTTAATGAGTTGTCTCACTCAGCCCATCCACTTTAATGAGCTGTCTCACTCTGTCTCACTCAGCCCATCCCACTTTAATGAGTTGTCTCACTCAGCCCATCCCACTTTAATGAGTTGTCTCACTCTGTCTCACTCAGCCCATCCACTTTAATGAGCTGTCTCACTCTGTCTCACTCAGCCCATTCCACTTTAATGAGTTGTCTCACTCAGCCCATCCCACTTTAATGAGTTGTCTCACTCAGCCCATTCCACTTTAATGACATGTCTCACTCTGTCTCACTCAGCCCATCCCACTTTAATGAGTTGTCTCACTCAGCCCATTCCACTTTAATGAGCTGTCTCACTCTGTCTCACTCTGCCCATCCCACTTTAATGAGTTGTCTCACTCTGTCTCACTCAGCCCATTCCACTTTAATGAGCTGTCTCACGCTGTCTCACTCAGCCCATCCCACTTTAATGAGTTGTCTCACTCTGTCTCACTCAGCCCATTCCACTTTAATGAGTTGTCTCACTCAGCCCATCCCACTTTAATGAGTTGTCTCACTCAGCCCATCCCACTTTAATGAGCTGTCTCACTCTGTCTCACTCAGCCCATTCCACTTTAATGAGCTGTCTCACTTTGTCTCACTCAGCCCATCCCACTTTAATGAGTTGTCTCACTCTGTCTCACTCAGCCCATTCCACTTTAATGAGCTGTCTCACTCTGTCTCACTCAGCCCATCCCACTTTAATGAGTTGTCTCACTCTGTCTCACTCAGCCCATTCCACTTTAATGAGCTGTCTCACTCTGTCTCACTCAGCCCATTCCACTTTAATGAGTTGTCTCACTCAGCCCATCCCACTTTAATGAGTTGTCTCACTCAGCCCATCCCACTTTAATGAGTTGTCTCACTCAGCCCATCCCACTTTAATGAGCTGTCTCACTCTGTCTCACTCAGCCCATTCCACTTTAATGAGTTTCCTCACTCTGTCTCACTCAGCCCATCCCACTTTAATGAGTTGTCTCACTCAGCCCATTCCACTTTAATGAGTTGTCTCACTCTGTCTCACTCAGCCCATCCCACTTTAATGAGCTGTCTCACTCTGTCTCACTCAGCCCATCCCACTTTAATGAGCTGTCTCACTCAGCCCATTCCAATTTAATGAGTTGTCTCACTCTGTCTCACTCAGCCCATTCCACTTTAATGAGTTGTCTCACTCTGTCTCACTCAGCCCATTCCACTTTAATGAGCTGTCTCACTCTGTCTCACTCAGCCCATTCCACTTTAATGAGCTGTCTCACTCAGCCCATCCCACTTTAATGAGTTGTCTCACTCTGTCTCACTCAGCCCATCCCACTTTAATGAGCTGTCTCACTCTGTCTCACTCAGCCCATTCCACTTTAATGAGTTGTCTCACTCAGCCCATTCCACTTTAATGAGTTGTCTCACTCAGCCCATTCCACTTTAATGAGTTGTCTCACTCAGCCCATTCCACTTTAATGAGTTGTCTCACTCAGCCCATCCCACTTTAATGAGCTGTCTCACTCTGTCTCACTCAGCCCATTCCACTTTAATGAGTTGTCTCACTCAGCCCATCCCACTTTAATGAGTTGTCTCACTCTGCCCATCCCACTTTAATGAGTTGTCTCACTCTGTCTCACTCAGCCCATCCCACTTTAATGAGCTGTCTCACTCTGTCTCACTCAGCCCATCCCACTTTAATGAGCTGTCTCACTCAGCCCATTCCAATTTAATGAGTTGTCTCACTCTGTCTCACTCAGCCCATTCCAATTTAATGAGTTGTCTCACTCTGTCTCACTCAGCCCATTCCACTTTAATGAGCTGTCTCACTCTGTCTCACTCAGCCCATTCCACTTTAATGAGCTGTCTCACTCTGCCCATCCCACTTTAATGAGTTGTCTCACTCTGTCTCACTCAGCCCATCCCACTTTAATGAGCTGTCTCACTCTGTCTCACTCAGCCCATTCCACTTTAATGAGTTTTCTCACTCATCCCATTCCACTTTAATGAGTTGTCTCACTCAGCCCATTCCACTTTAATGAGTTGTCTCACTCAGCCCATTCCACTTTAATGAGTTGTCTCACTCAGCCCATCCCACTTTAATGAGCTGTCTCACTCTGTCTCACTCAGCCCATTCCACTTTAATGAGTTGTCTCACTCAGCCCATCCCACTTTAATGAGTTGTCTCACTCAGCCCATCCCACTTTAATGAGTTGTCTCACTCTGTCTCACTCAGCCCATCCCACTTTAATGAGCTGTCTCACTCTGTCTCACTCAGCCCATTCCACTTTAATGAGTTGTCTCACTCAGCCCATTCCACTTTAATGAGTTGTCTCACTCAGCCCATTCCACTTTAATGAGTTGTCTCACTCAGCCCATTCCACTTTAATGAGTTGTCTCACTCAGCCCATTCCACTTTAATGAGTTGTCTCACTCAGCCCATTCCACTTTAATGAGCTGTCTCACTCTGTCTCACTCAGCCCATTCCACTTTAATGAGTTGTCTCACTCAGCCCATCCCACTTTAATGAGTTGTCTCACTCAGCCCATCCCACTTTAATGAGCTGTCTCACTCAGCCCATCCCACTTTAATGAGCTGTCTCACTCAGCCCATTCCACTTTAATGAGTTGTCTCACTCTGTCTCACTCAGCCCATTCCACTTTAATGAGCTGTCTCACTGTCTCACTCAGCCCATTCCACTTTAATGAGTGTCTCACTCTGTCTCACTCAGCCCATCCCACTTTAATGAGCTGTCTCACTCTGTCTCACTCAGCCCATCCACTTTAATGAGTTGTCTCACTCAGCCCATTCCACTTTAATGAGTTTCTCACTCAGCCCATTCCACTTTAATGAGTTGTCTCACTCAGCCCATTCCACTTTAATGAGTTGTCTCACTCAGCCCATTCCACTTTAATGAGTTGTCTCACTCAGCCCATTCCACTTTAATGAGCTGTCTCACTCTGTCTCACTCAGCCCGTTCCACTTTAATGAGTTGTCTCACTCTGTCTCACTCTGCCCATCCCACTTTAATGAGTTGTCTCACTCTGTCTCACTCAGCCCATTCCACTTTAATGAGTTGTCTCACTCAGCCCATTCCACTTTAATGAGCTGTCTCACTCTGTCTCACTCAGCCCGTTCCACTTTAATGAGTTGTCTCACTCTGTCTCACTCAGCCCATCCCACTTTAATGAGTTGTCTCACTCTGTCTCACTCAGCCCATTCCACTTTAATGAGTTGTCTCACTCAGCCCATCCCACTTTAATGAGTTGTCTCACTCTGTCTCACTCAGCCCATCCCACTTTAATGAGCTGTCTCACTCAGCCCATCCCACTTTAATGAGTTGTCTCACTCTGTCTCACTCAGCCCATCCCACTTTAATGAGCTGTCTCACTCTGTCTCACTCAGCCCATTCCACTTTAATGAGTTGTCTCACTCAGCCCATTCCACTTTAATGAGTTGTCTCACTCAGCCCATTCCACTTTAATGAGTTGTCTCACTCAGCCCATTCCACTTTAATGAGCTGTCTCACTCTGTCTCACTCAGCCCGTTCCACTTTAATGAGTTGTCTCACTCTGTCTCACTCTGCCCATCCCACTTTAATGAGTTGTCTCACTCTGTCTCACTCAGCCCATTCCACTTTAATGAGTTGTCTCACTCTGCCCATCCCACTTTAATGAGTTGTCTCACTCTGTCTCACTCAGCCCATCCCACTTTAATGAGCTGTCTCACTCTGCCCATCCCACTTTAATGAGTTGTCTCACTCTGTCTCACTCAGCCCATCCCACTTTAATGAGCTGTCTCACTCTGTCTCACTCAGCCCATTCCACTTTAATGAGTTGTCTCACTCAGCCCATTCCACTTTAATGAGTTGTCTCACTCAGCCCATTCCACTTTAATGAGTTGTCTCACTCAGCCCATTCCACTTTAATGAGCTGTCTCACTCTGTCTCACTCAGCCCATTCCACTTTAATGAGTTGTCTCACTCAGCCCATCCCACTTTAATGAGTTGTCTCACTCAGCCCATCCCACTTTAATGAGTTGTCTCACTCAGCCCATTCCACTTTAATGAGCTGTCTCACTCAGCCCATCCCACTTTAATGAGCTGTCTCACTCTGTCTCACTCAGCCCATCCCACTTTAATGAGCTGTCTCACTCAGCCCATTCCAATTTAATGAGTTGTCTCACCCATTCCAATTTAATGAGCTGTCTCACTCTGTCTCACTCAGCCCATTCCACTTTAATGAGCTGTCTCACTCTGTCTCACTCAGCCCATTCCACTTTAATGAGCTGTCTCACTCTGCCCATCCCACTTTAATGAGTTGTCTCACTCTGTCTCACTCTGCCCATCCCACTTTAATGAGTTGTCTCACTCTGTCTCACTCAGCCCATCCCACTTTAATGAGCTGTCTCACTCTGTCTCACTCAGCCCATTCCACTTTAATGAGTTGTCTCACTCAGCCCATTCCACTTTAATGAGTTTTCTCACTCATCCCATTCCACTTTAATGAGTTGTCTCACTCAGCCCATTCCACTTTAATGAGTTGTCTCACTCAGCCCATTCACTTTAATGAGCTGTCTCACTCTGTCTCACTCAGCCCATTCCACTTTAATGAGCTGTCTCACTTCCCATCCCACTTTAATGAGTTGTCTCACTCTGTCTCACTCAGCCATCCACTTTAATGAGCTGTCTCACTCTGTCTCACTCAGCCCATTCCACTTTAATGAGTTGTCTCACTCAGCCCATTCCACTTTAATGAGTTGTCTCACTCAGCCCATTCCACTTTAATGAGTTGTCTCACTCAGCCCATTCCACTTTAATGAGTTGTCTCACTCAGCCCATCCCACTTTAATGAGCTGTCTCACTCTGTCTCACTCAGCCCATTCACTTTAATGAGTTGTCTCACTCAGCCCATCCACACTTAATGAGTTGTCTCACTCAGCCCATTCCCACTTTAATGAGTGTCTCACTCTGTCTCACTCAGCCCATCCCACTTTAATGAGCTGTCTCACTCTGTCTCACTCAGCCCATCCCACTTTAATGAGCTGTCTCACTCAGCCCATCCCACTTTAATGAGTTGTCTCACTCTGTCTCACTCAGCCCATTCCACTTAAGAATGAGCTGTCTCACTCTGTCTCACTCAGCCCATTCCACTTAATGAGCTGTCTCACTCTGTCTCACTCAGCCCATTCCACTTTAATGAGTTGTCTCACTCCCATCCCACTTTAATGAGTTGTCTCACTCTGTCTCACTCAGCCCATCCACTTAATGAGCTGTCTCACTCTGTCTCACTCAGCCCATTCCACTTTAATGAGTTCTCACTCAGCCCATCCCACTTTAATGAGTTGTCTCACTCAGCCCATCCACTTTAATGAGTTGTCTCACTCAGCCCATCCACTTTAATGAGTTGTCTCACTCAGCCCATTCCACTTTAATGAGCTGTCTCACTCTGTCTCACTCAGCCCATTCCACTTTAATGAGTGTCTCACTCAGCCCATCCACTTTAATGAGTTGTCTCACTCAGCCCATCCCACTTTAATGAGTGTCTCACTCTGTCTCACTCAGCCCATCCCACTTTAATGAGCTGTCTCACTCTGTCTCACTCAGCCCATTCCACTTTAATGAGTTGTCTCACTCAGCCCATTCCACTTTAATGAGTTGTCTCACTCAGCCCATTCCACTTTAATGAGTTGTCTCACTCAGCCCATTCCACTTTAATGAGTTGTCTCACTCAGCCCATTCCACTTTAATGAGTTGTCTCACTCAGCCCATTCCACTTTAATGAGTTGTCTCACTCTGTCCACTCAGCCCATTCCCCTGTCTCACTCAGCCCATCCCATTTAATGAGTTGTCTCACTCAGCCCATCCCACTTTAATGAGTTGTCTCACTCAGCCCATCCCACTTTAATGAGCTGTCTCTCACTCAGCCCATCCCACTTTAATGAGTTGTCTCACTCAGCCCATTCCACTTTAATGAGTTGTCTCACTCGTCTCACTCAGCCCATTCCACTTTAATGAGTGTCTCACTCTCACTCAGCCCATTCCACTTTAATGAGTTGTCTCACTCGTCTCACTCAGCCCATCCACTTAATGAGCTGTCTCACTCTGTCTCACTCAGCCCATTCCACTTTAATGAGTTGTCTCACTCAGCCCATTCCACTTTAATGAGTTGTCTCACTCAGCCCATTCCACTTTAATGAGTTGTCTCACTCAGCCCATTCCACTTTAATGAGTTGTCTCACTCAGCCCATTCACTTTAATGAGTTGTCTCACTCAGCCCATTCCACTTTAATGAGTTGTCTCACTCTGTCTCACTCAGCCCATTCCACTTTAATGAGTGTCTCACTCTGTCTCATCAGCCCATCCCACTTTAATGAGTTGTCTCACTCTGTCTCACTCAGCCCATCCCACTTTAATGAGTTGTCTCACTCAGCCCATTCCACTTTAATGAGCTGTCTCACTCTGTCTCACTCAGCCCATTCCACTTTAATGAGTTGTCTCATCTGTCTCACTCAGCCCATCCCACTTTAATGAGTTGTCTCACTCTGTCTCACTCAGCCCATTCCACTTTAATGAGTTGTCTCACTCAGCCCATCCCACTTTAATGAGTTGTCTCACTCTGTCTCACTCAGCCCATTCCACTTAATGAGCTGTCTCACTCAGCCCATCCCACTTTAATGAGTTGTCTCACTCTGTCTCACTCAGCCCATCCACTTTAATGAGCTGACTCTGTCTCACTCAGCCCATTCCACTTTAATGAGTGTCTCACTCAGCCCATTCCACTTTAATGAGTTGTCTCACTCAGCCCATTCCACTTTAATGAGTTGTCTCACTCAGCCCATTCCACTTTAATGAGCTGTCTCACTCTGTCTCACTCAGCCCATTCCACTTTAATGAGCTGTCTCACTCTGTCTCACTCAGCCCATCCACTTTAATGAGTTGTCTCACTTGTCTCACTCAGCCCATCCCACTTTAATGAGTTGTCTCACTCAGCCCATCCACTTTAATGAGTTGTCTCACTCTCACTCAGCCCATCCCACTTTAATGAGTTGTCTCACTCAGCCCATTCCACTTTAATGAGTTGTCTCACTCTGTCTCACTCAGCCCATCCCACTTTAATGAGCTTGTCTCACTCTGTCTCACTCAGCCCATTCACTTTAATGAGTTGTCTCACTCAGCCCATTCCACTTAATGAGTGTCTCACTCAGCCCATTCCACTTTAATGAGTTGTCTCACTCAGCCCATTCCACTTTAATGAGCTGTCTCACTCTGTCTCACTCAGCCCATTCCACTTTAATGAGTTGTCTCACTCAGCCCATCCCACTTTAATGAGTTGTCTCACTCAGCCCATCCCACTTTAATGAGTTGTCTCACTCAGCCCATTCCACTTTAATGAGTTGTCTCACTCAGCCCATCCCACTTTAATGAGCTGTCTCACTCTGTCTCACTCAGCCCATCCCACTTTAATGAGCTGTCTCACTCAGCCCATTCCATTTAATGAGTGTCTCACAGCCCATTCCACTTTAATGAGCTGTCTCACTCTGTCTCACTCAGCCCATTCCACTTTAATGAGCTGTCTCACTCTGTCTCACTCAGCCCATTCCACTTTAATGAGCTGTCTCACTCAGCCCATCCCACTTTAATGAGTTGTCTCACTCTGTCTCACTCAGCCCATTCCACTTTAATGAGTTGTCTCACTCTGTCTCACTCAGCCCATCCCACTTTAATGAGCTGTCTCACTCTGTCTCACTCAGCCCATTCCACTTTAATGAGTTGTCTCACTCAGCCCATTCCACTTTAATGAGTTGTCTCACTCAGCCCATTCCACTTTAATGAGTTGTCTCACTCAGCCCATTCCACTTTAATGAGTTGTCTCACTCAGCCCATTCCACTTTAATGAGTTGTCTCACTCAGCCCATCCACTTTAATGAGCTGTCTCACTCTGTCTCACTCAGCCCATTCCACTTTAATGAGTTGTCTCACTCAGCCCATCCCACTTTAATGAGTTGTCTCACTCAGCCCATCCCACTTTAATGAGTTGTCTCACTCAGCCCATCCCACTTTAATGAGTTGTCTCACTCAGCCCATCCCACTTTAATGAGCTGTCTCACTCAGCCCATTCCACTTTAATGAGTTGTCTCACTCTGTCTCACTCAGCCCATTCCACTTTAATGAGCTGTCTCACTCTGTCTCACTCAGCCCATTCCACTTTAATGAGTTGTCTCACTCAGCCCATCCCACTTTAATGAGTTGTCTCACTCTGTCTCACTCAGCCCATCCCACTTTAATGAGCTGTCTCACTCTGTCTCACTCAGCCCATTCCACTTTAATGAGCTGTCTCACTCAGCCCATCCCACTTTAATGAGTTGTCTCACTCTGTCTCACTCAGCCCATCCCACTTTAATGAGCTGTCTCACTCTGTCTCACTCAGCCCATTCCACTTTAATGAGTTGTCTCACTCAGCCCATCCACTTTAATGAGTTGTCTCACTCAGCCCATTCCACTTTAATGAGTTGTCTCACTCAGCCCATTCACTTTAATGAGCTGTCTCACTCTGTCTCACTCAGCCCATTCCACTTTAATGAGTTGTCTCACTCAGCCCATCCCACTTTAATGAGTTGTCTCACTCAGCCCATCCCACTTTAATGAGTTGTCTCACTCAGCCCATTCCACTTTAATGAGCTGTCTCACTCTGTCTCACTCAGCCCATTCCACTTTAATGAGTTGTCTCACTCAGCCCATTCCACTTTAATGAGCTGTCTCACTCTGTCTCACTCAGCCATCCCACTTTAATGAGCTGTCTCACTCTGTCTCACTCAGCCCATTCCACTTTAATGAGCTGTCTCACTCTGCCCATCCCACTTTAATGAGTTGTCTCACTCTGTCTCACTCAGCCCATTCCACTTTAATGAGTTGTCTCACTCAGCCCATTCCACTTTAATGAGTTGTCTCACTCAGCCCATCCCACTTTAATGAGTTGTCTCACTCAGCCCATTCCACTTTAATGAGTTGTCTCACTCAGCCCATTCCACTTTAATGAGTTGTCTCACTCAGCCCATTCCACTTTAATGAGTTGTCTCACTCAGCCCATTCCACTTTAATGAGCTGTCTCACTCTGTCTCACTCAGCCCATTCCACTTTAATGAGTTGTCTCACTCAGCCCATCCCACTTTAATGAGTTGTCTCACTCAGCCCATCCCACTTTAATGAGTTGTCTCACTCAGCCCATTCCACTTTAATGAGCTGTCTCACTCTGTCTCACTCAGCCCATTCCACTTTAATGAGTTGTCTCACTCAGCCCATCCCACTTTAATGAGTTGTCTCACTCAGCCCATTCCACTTTAATGAGCTGTCTCACTCTGTCTCACTCAGCCCATTCCACTTTAATGAGTTGTCTCACTCAGCCCATTCCACTTTAATGAGCTGTCTCACTCATTCTCACTCAGCCCATCCCACTTTAATGAGCTGTCTCACTCTGTCTCACTCAGCCCATTCCACTTTAATGAGCTGTCTCACTCAGCCCATCCCACTTTAATGAGTTGTCTCACTCTGTCTCACTCAGCCCATTCCACTTTAATGAGTTGTCTCACTCAGCCCATTCCACTTTAATGAGTTGTCTCACTCAGCCCATCCCACTTTAATGAGTTGTCTCACTCAGCCCATTCCACTTTAATGAGTTGTCTCACTCAGCCCATTCCACTTTAATGAGTTGTCTCACTCAGCCCATTCCACTTTAATGAGTTGTCTCACTCAGCCCATTCCACTTTAATGAGCTGTCTCACTCTGTCTCACTCAGCCCATTCCACTTTAATGAGTTGTCTCACTCAGCCCATCCCACTTTAATGAGTTGTCTCACTCAGCCCATCCCACTTTAATGAGTTGTCTCACTCAGCCCATTCCACTTTAATGAGCTGTCTCACTCTGTCTCACTCAGCCCATTCCACTTTAATGAGTTGTCTCACTCAGCCCATCCCACTTTAATGAGTTGTCTCACTCAGCCCATCCCACTTTAATGAGTTGTCTCACTCAGCCCATTCCACTTTAATGAGCTGTCTCACTCATTCTCACTCAGCCCATCCCACTTTAATGAGCTGTCTCACTCTGTCTCACTCAGCCCATTCCACTTTAATGAGCTGTCTCACTCTGCCCATCCACTTTAATGAGTTGTATCACTCTGTCTCACTCAGCCCATTCCACTTTAATGAGTTGTCTCACTCAGCCCATCCCACTTTAATGAGCTGTCTCACTCAGCCCATTCCACTTTAATGAGCTGTCTCACTCTGTCTCACTCAGCCCATCCCACTTTAATGAGTTGTCTCACTCAGCCCATCCCACTTTAATGAGCTGTCTCACTCAGCCCATTCCACTTTAATGAGCTGTCTCACTCTGTCTCACTCAGCCCATTCCACTTTAAAGAGTTGTCTCACTCAGCCGATTCCACTTCAATGAGCTGTCTCACTCATTTTCACTCAGCCATTCCCACTTTAATGAGCTGTCTCACTCATTCTCACTCAGCCCATCCCACTTTAATGAGCTGTCTCACTCTGTCTCACTCAGCCCATTCCACTTTAATGAGCTGTCTCACTCTGCCCATCCCACTTTAATGAGTTGTATCACTCTGTCTCACTCAGCCCATTCCACTTTAATGAGTTGTCTCACTCAGCCCATCCCACTTTAATGAGTTGTCTCACTCAGCCCATTCCACTTTAATGAGCTGTCTCACTCTGTCTCACTCAGCCCATTCCACTTTAATGAGTTGTCTCACTCAGCCCATCCCACTTTAATGAGTTGTCTCACTCAGCCCATCCCACTTTAATGAGTTGTCTCACTCAGCCCATCCCACTTTAATGAGCTGTCTCACTCTGTCTCACTCAGCCCATCCCACTTTAATGAGTTGTCTCACTCAACCCATCCCACTTTAATGAGCTGTCTCACTCATTTTCACTCAGGCCATCCCACTTTAATGAGCTGTCTCACTCTGTCTCACTCAGCCCATTCCACTTTAATGAGTTGTCTCACTCAGCCCATCCCACTTTAATGAGTTGTCTCACTCAGCCCATTCCACTTTAATGAGCTGTCTCACTCTGTCTCACTCAGCCCATTCCACTTTAATGAGTTGTCTCACTCAGCCCATTCCACTTTAATGAGTTGTCTCACTCAGCCCATCCCACTTTAATGAGCTGTCTCACTCAGCCCATCCCACTTTAATGAGTTGTCTCACTCAGCCCATCCCACTTTAATGAGTTGTCTCACTCAGCCCATTCCACTTTAATGAGTTGTCTCACTCTGTCTCACTCAGCCCATCCCACTTTAATGAGCTGTCTCACTCAGCCCATCCCACTTTAATGAGTTGTCTCACTCTGTCTCACTCAGCCCATCCCACTTTAATGAGCTGTCTCACTCAGCCCATCCCACTTTAATGAGTTGTCTCACTCTGTCTCACTCAGCCCATCCCACTTTAATGAGCTGTCTCACTCTGTCTCACTCAGCCCATCCCACTTTAATGAGTTGTCTCACTCAGCCCATTCCACTTTAATGAGCTGTCTCACTCTGTCTCACTCAGCCCATCCCACTTTAATGAGTTGTCTCACTCTGTCTCACTCAGCCCATTCCACTTTAATGAGCTGTCTCACTCAGCCCATCCCACTTTAATGAGTTGTCTCACTCTGTCTCACTCAGCCCATTCCACTTTAATGAGCTGTCTCACTCTGTCTCACTCAGCCCATTCCACTTTAATGAGTTGTCTCACTCAGCCCATCCCACTTTAATGAGTTGTCTCACTCAGCCCATCCCACTTTAATGAGCTGTCTCACTCTGTCTCACTCAGCCCATCCACTTTAATGAGCTGTCTCACTCTGTCTCACTCAGCCCATCCCACTTTAATGAGTTGTCTCACTCTGTCTCACTCAGCCCATTCCACTTTAATGAGCTGTCTCACTCTGTCTCACTCAGCCCATTCCACTTTAATGAGTTGTCTCACTCAGCCCATCCCACTTTAATGAGTTGTCTCACTCAGCCCATCCCACTTTAATGAGTTGTCTCACTCAGCCCATCCACTTTAATGAGCTGTCTCACTCTGTCTCACTCAGCCCATCCCACTTTAATGAGTTGTCTCACTCAACCCATCTCACTTTAATGAGCTGTCTCACTCATTTTCACTCAGGCCATCCCACTTTAATGAGCTGTCTCACTCTGTCTCACTCAGCCCATTCCACTTTAATGAGTTGTCTCACTCAGCCCATCCCACTTTAATGAGTTGTCTCACTCAGCCCATCCCACTTTAATGAGCTGTCTCACTCATTCTCACTCAGCCCATCCCACTTTAATGAGCTGTCTCACTCTGTCTCACTCAGCCCATTCCACTTTAATGAGTTGTCTCACTCAGCCGATTCCACTTTAATGAGCTGTCTCACTCATTCTCACTCAGCCCATCCCACTTTAATGAGCTGTCTCACTCTGTCTCACTCAGCCCATTCCACTTTAATGAGCTGTCTCACTCTGCCCATCCCACTTTAATGAGTTGTCTCACTCTGTCTCACTCAGCCCATTCCACTTTAATGAGTTGTCTCACTCAGCCCATCCCACTTTAATGAGTTGTCTCACTCAGCCCATCCCACTTTAATGAGTTGTCTCACTCAGCCCATCCCACTTTAATGAGCTGTCTCACTCTGTCTCACTCAGCCCATCCCACTTTAATGAGTTGTCTCACTCAGCCCATCCCACTTTAATGAGCTGTCTCACTCTTCTCACTCAGCCCATCCCACTTTAATGAGCTGTCTCACTCTGTCTCACTCAGCCCATTCCACTTTAATGAGTTGTCTCACTCAGCCCATCCCACTTTAATGAGTTGTCTCACTCAGCCCATTCCACTTTAATGAGCTGTCTCACTCTGTCTCACTCAGCCCATTCCACTTTAATGAGTTGTCTCACTCAGCCCATTCCACTTTAATGAGTTGTCTCACTCAGCCCATCCCACTTTAATGAGTTGTCTCACTCAGCCCATCCCACTTTAATGAGTTGTCTCACTCAGCCCATCCCACTTTAATGAGTTGTCTCACTCAGCCCATTCCACTTTAATGAGTTGTCTCACTCTGTCTCACTCAGCCCATCCCACTTTAATGAGCTGTCTCACTCAGCCCATCCCACTTTAATGAGTTGTCTCACTCTGTCTCACTCAGCCCATCCCACTTTAATGAGCTGTCTCACTCAGCCCATCCCACTTTAATGAGTTGTCTCACTCTGTCTCACTCAGCCCATCCCACTTTAATGAGCTGTCTCACTCTGTCTCACTCAGCCCATCCCACTTTAATGAGTTGTCTCACTCAGCCCATTCCACTTTAATGAGCTGTCTCACTCTGTCTCACTCAGCCCATCCCACTTTAATGAGTTGTCTCACTCTGTCTCACTCAGCCCATTCCACTTTAATGAGCTGTCTCACTCTGTCTCACTCAGCCCATCCCACTTTAATGAGTTGTCTCACTCTGTCTCACTCAGCCCATTCCACTTTAATGAGCTGTCTCACTCTGTCTCACTCAGCCCATTCCACTTTAATGAGTTGTCTCACTCAGCCCATCCCACTTTAATGAGTTGTCTCACTCAGCCCATCCCACTTTAATGAGCTGTCTCACTCTGTCTCACTCAGCCCATTCCACTTTAATGAGCTGTCTCACTCTGTCTCACTCAGCCCATCCCACTTTAATGAGTTGTCTCACTCTGTCTCACTCAGCCCATTCCACTTTAATGAGCTGTCTCACTCTGTCTCACTCAGCCCATTCCACTTTAATGAGTTGTCTCACTCAGCCCATCCCACTTTAATGAGTTGTCTCACTCAGCCCATCCCACTTTAATGAGTTGTCTCACTCAGCCCATCCCACTTTAATGAGTTGTCTCACTCAGCCCATCCCACTTTAATGAGTTGTCTCACTCAGCCCATCCCACTTTAATGAGCTGTCTCACTCTGTCTCACTCAGCCCATCCCACTTTAATGAGCTGTCTCACTCTGTCTCACTCAGCCCATTCCACTTTAATGAGTTGTCTCACTCAGCCCATCCCACTTTAATGAGTTGTCTCACTCAGCCCATTCCACTTTAATGAGCTGTCTCACTCTGTCTCACTCAGCCCATTCCACTTTAATGAGTTGTCTCACTCAGCCCATTCCACTTTAATGAGTTGTCTCACTCAGCCCATCCCACTTTAATGAGCTGTCTCACTCAGCCCATCCCACTTTAATGAGTTGTCTCACTCAGCCCATCCCACTTTAATGAGTTGTCTCACTCAGCCCATTCCACTTTAATGAGTTGTCTCACTCTGTCTCACTCAGCCCATCCCACTTTAATGAGCTGTCTCACTCAGCCCATCCCACTTTAATGAGTTGTCTCACTCTGTCTCACTCAGCCCATCCCACTTTAATGAGCTGTCTCACTCAGCCCATCCCACTTTAATGAGTTGTCTCACTCTGTCTCACTCAGCCCATCCCACTTTAATGAGCTGTCTCACTCTGTCTCACTCAGCCCATCCCACTTTAATGAGTTGTCTCACTCAGCCCATTCCACTTTAATGAGCTGTCTCACTCTGTCTCACTCAGCCCATCCCACTTTAATGAGTTGTCTCACTCTGTCTCACTCAGCCCATTCCACTTTAATGAGCTGTCTCACTCTGTCTCACTCAGCCCATCCCACTTTAATGAGTTGTCTCACTCTGTCTCACTCAGCCCATTCCACTTTAATGAGCTGTCTCACTCTGTCTCACTCAGCCCATTCCACTTTAATGAGTTGTCTCACTCAGCCCATCCCACTTTAATGAGTTGTCTCACTCAGCCCATCCCACTTTAATGAGCTGTCTCACTCTGTCTCACTCAGCCTCATCCACTTTAATGAGCTGTCTCACTCTGTCTCACTCAGCCCATCCCACTTTAATGAGTTGTCTCACTCTGTCTCACTCAGCCCATTCCACTTTAATGAGCTGTCTCACTCTGTCTCACTCAGCCCATTCCACTTTAATGAGTTGTCTCACTCAGCCCATCCCACTTTAATGAGTTGTCTCACTCAGCCCATCCCACTTTAATGAGTTGTCTCACTCAGCCCATCCCACTTTAATGAGCTGTCTCACTCTGTCTCACTCAGCCCATCCCACTTTAATGAGTTGTCTCACTCAGCCCATCCCACTTTAATGAGCTGTCTCACTCTTCTCACTCAGCCCATCCCACTTTAATGAGCTGTCTCACTCTGTCTCACTCAGCCCATTCCACTTTAATGAGTTGTCTCACTCAGCCCATCCCACTTTAATGAGTTGTCTCACTCAGCCCATTCCACTTTAATGAGCTGTCTCACTCTGTCTCACTCAGCCCATTCCACTTTAATGAGTTGTCTCACTCAGCCCATTCCACTTTAATGAGTTGTCTCACTCAGCCCATCCCACTTTAATGAGCTGTCTCACTCAGCCCATCCCACTTTAATGAGTTGTCTCACTCAGCCCATCCCACTTTAATGAGTTGTCTCACTCAGCCCATTCCACTTTAATGAGTTGTCTCACTCTGTCTCACTCAGCCCATCCCACTTTAATGAGCTGTCTCACTCAGCCCATCCCACTTTAATGAGTTGTCTCACTCTGTCTCACTCAGCCCATCCCACTTTAATGAGCTGTCTCACTCAGCCCATCCCACTTTAATGAGTTGTCTCACTCTGTCTCACTCAGCCCATCCCACTTTAATGAGCTGTCTCACTCTGTCTCACTCAGCCCATCCCACTTTAATGAGTTGTCTCACTCAGCCCATTCCACTTTAATGAGCTGTCTCACTCTGTCTCACTCAGCCCATCCCACTTTAATGAGTTGTCTCACTCTGTCTCACTCAGCCCATTCCACTTTAATGAGCTGTCTCACTCTGTCTCACTCAGCCCATCCCACTTTAATGAGTTGTCTCACTCTGTCTCACTCAGCCCATTCCACTTTAATGAGCTGTCTCACTCTGTCTCACTCAGCCCATTCCACTTTAATGAGTTGTCTCACTCAGCCCATCCCACTTTAATGAGTTGTCTCACTCAGCCCATCCCACTTTAATGAGCTGTCTCACTCTGTCTCACTCAGCCCATTCCACTTTAATGAGCTGTCTCACTCTGTCTCACTCAGCCCATCCCACTTTAATGAGTTGTCTCACTCTGTCTCACTCAGCCCATTCCACTTTAATGAGCTGTCTCACTCTGTCTCACTCAGCCCATTCCACTTTAATGAGTTGTCTCACTCAGCCCATCCCACTTTAATGAGTTGTCTCACTCAGCCCATCCCACTTTAATGAGCTGTCTCACTCTGTCTCACTCAGCCCATTCCACTTTAATGAGTTTCCTCACTCTGTCTCACTCAGCCCATCCCACTTTAATGAGTTGTCTCACTCAGCCCATCCCACTTTAATGAGCTGTCTCACTCTGTCTCACTCAGCCCATCCCACTTTAATGAGCTGTCTCACTCAGCCCATTCCACTTTAATGAGTTGTCTCACTCTGTCTCACTCAGCCCATTCCACTTTAATGAGCTGTCTCACTCTGTCTCACTCAGCCCATTCCACTTTAATGAGCTGTCTCACTCAGCCCATCCACTTTAATGAGTTGTCTCACTCTGTCTCACTCAGCCCATTCCACTTTAATGAGCTGTCTCACTCAGCCCATCCCACTTTAATGAGCTGTCTCACTCTGTCTCACTCAGCCCATTCCACTTTAATGAGCTGTCTCACTCTGTCTCACTCAGCCCAATCCACTTTAATGAGTTGTCTCACTCAGCCCATCCCACTTTAATGAGCTGTCTCACTCTGTCTCACTCAGCCCATTCCACTTTAATGAGTTGTCTCACTCAGCCCATTCCACTTTAATGAGTTGTCTCACTCAGCCCATCCCACTTTAATGAGTTGTCTCACTCAGCCCATCCCACTTTAATGAGTTGTCTCACTCAGCCCATCCCACTTTAATGAGTTGTCTCACTCAGCCCATTCCACTTTAATGATTTGTCTCACTCTGTCTCACTCAGCCCATCCCACTTTAATGAGCTGTCTCACTCAGCCCATCCCACTTTAATGAGTTGTCTCACTCAGCCCATCCCACTTTAATGAGTTGTCTCACTCTGTCTCACTCAGCCCATCCCACTTTAATGAGCTGTCTCACTCTGTCTCACTCAGCCCATCCCACTTTAATGAGTTGTCTCACTCAGCCCATTCCACTTTAATGAGCTGTCTCACTCTGTCTCACTCAGCCCATCCCACTTTAATGAGTTGTCTCACTCTGTCTCACTCAGCCCATTCCACTTTAATGAGCTGTCTCACTCTGTCTCACTCAGCCCATCCCACTTTAATGAGTTGTCTCACTCTGTCTCACTCAGCCCATTCCACTTTCATGAGTTGTCTCACTCAGCCCATCCCACTTTAATGAGTTGTCTCACTCAGCCCATCCCACTTTAATGAGCTGTCTCACTCTGTCTCACTCAGCCCATTCCACTTTAATGAGCTGTCTCACTCTGTCTCACTCAGCCCATCCCACTTTAATGAGTTGTCTCACTCTGTCTCACTCAGCCCATTCCACTTTAATGAGCTGTCTCACTCTGTCTCACTCAGCCCATCCCACTTTAATGAGTTGTCTCACTCTGTCTCACTCAGCCCATTCCACTTTAATGAGCTGTCTCACTCTGTCTCACTCAGCCCATTCCACTTTAATGAGTTGTCTCACTCAGCCCATCCCACTTTAATGAGCTGTCTCACTCTGTCTCACTCAGCCCATTCCACTTTAATGAGTTGTCTCACTCAGCCCATTCCACTTTAATGAGTTGTCTCACTCAGCCCATCCCACTTTAATGAGCTGTCTCACTCAGCCCATCCCACTTTAATGAGTTGTCTCACTCAGCCCATCCCACTTTAATGAGTTGTCTCACTCAGCCCATTCCACTTTAATGAGTTGTCTCACTCTGTCTCACTCAGCCCATCCCACTTTAATGAGCTGTCTCACTCAGCCCATCCCACTTTAATGAGCTGTCTCACTCAGCCCATCCCACTTTAATGAGTTGTCTCACTCTGTCTCACTCAGCCCATCCCACTTTAATGAGCTGTCTCACTCTGTCTCACTCAGCCCATCCCACTTTAATGAGTTGTCTCACTCAGCCCATTCCACTTTAATGAGCTGTCTCACTCTGTCTCACTCAGCCCATCCCACTTTAATGAGTTGTCTCACTCTGTCTCACTCAGCCCATTCCACTTTAATGAGTTGTCTCACTCAGCCCATCCCACTTTAATGAGTTGTCTCACTCAGCCCATCCCACTTTAATGAGCTGTCTCACTCTGTCTCACTCAGCCCATCCCACTTTAATGAGTTGTCTCACTCTGTCTCACTCAGCCCATTCCACTTTAATGAGCTGTCTCACTCTGTCTCACTCAGCCCATCCCACTTTAATGAGTTGTCTCACTCTGTCTCACTCAGCCCATTCCACTTTAATGAGCTGTCTCACTCTGTCTCACTCAGCCCATTCCACTTTAATGAGTTGTCTCACTCAGCCCATCCCACTTTAATGAGTTGTCTCACTCAGCCCATCCCACTTTAATGAGTTGTCTCACTCAGCCCATCCCACTTTAATGAGCTGTCTCACTCTGTCTCACTCAGCCCATTCCACTTTAATGAGTTGTCTCACTCTGTCTCACTCAGCCCATCCCACTTTAATGAGTTGTCTCACTCAGCCCATTCCACTTTAATGAGTTGTCTCACTCTGTCTCACTCAGCCCATTCCACTTTCATGAGTTGTCTCACTCAGCCCATCCCACTTTAATGAGTTGTCTCACTCAGCCCATCCCACTTTAATGAGCTGTCTCACTCTGTCTCACTCAGCCCATTCCACTTTAATGAGCTGTCTCACTCTGTCTCACTCAGCCCATCCCACTTTAATGAGCTGTCTCACTCTGTCTCACTCAGCCCATTCCACTTTAATGAGCTGTCTCACTCAGCCCATCCCACTTTAATGAGTTGTCTCACTCTGTCTCACTCAGCCCATTCCACTTTAATGAGCTGTCTCACTCTGTCTCACTCAGCCCATTCCACTTTAATGAGTTGTCTCACTCAGCCCATTCCACTTTAATGAGTTGTCTCACTCAGCCCATCCCACTTTAATGAGTTGTCTCACTCAGCCCATCCCACTTTAATGAGTTGTCTCACTCAGCCCATCCCACTTTAATGAGTTGTCTCACTCAGCCCATTCCACTTTAATGAGTTGTCTCACTCTGTCTCACTCAGCCCATCCACTTTAATGAGCTGTCTCACTCAGCCCATCCCACTTTAATGAGTTGTCTCACTCTGTCTCACTCAGCCCATCCCACTTTAATGAGCTGTCTCACTCAGCCCATCCCACTTTAATGAGTTGTCTCACTCTGTCTCACTCAGCCCATCCCACTTTAATGAGTCTCACTCTGTCTCACTCAGCCCATCCCACTTTAATGAGTTGTCTCACTCAGCCCATTCCACTTTAATGAGCTGTCTCACTCTGTCTCACTCAGCCCATCCCACTTTAATGAGTTGTCTCACTCTGTCTCACTCAGCCCATTCCACTTTAATGAGCTGTCTCACTCTGTCTCACTCAGCCCATCCCACTTTAATGAGTTGTCTCACTCTGTCTCACTCAGCCCATTCCACTTTAATGAGTTGTCTCACTCAGCCCATCCACTTTAATGAGTTGTCTCACTCAGCCCATCCCACTTTAATGAGCTGTCTCACTCCTGTCTCTTATACACATCTCTGTCTCACTCAGCCCATTCCACTTTAATGAGCTGTCTCACTCTGTCTCACTCAGCCCATCCCACTTTAATGAGTTGTCTCACTCTGTCTCACTCAGCCCATTCCACTTTAATGAGCTGTCTCACTCTGTCTCACTCAGCCCATCCCACTTTAATGAGTTGTCTCACTCTGTCTCACTCAGCCCATTCCACTTTAATGAGCTGTCTCACTCTGTCTCACTCAGCCCATTCCACTTTAATGAGTTGTCTCACTCAGCCCATCCCACTTTAATGAGTTGTCTCACTCAGCCCATCCCACTTTAATGAGTTGTCTCACTCAGCCCATCCCACTTTAATGAGCTGTCTCACTCTGTCTCACTCAGCCCATTCCACTTTAATGAGTTTCTCACTCTGTCTCACTCAGCCCATCCCACTTTAATGAGTTGTCTCACTCAGCCCATTCCACTTTAATGAGTTGTCTCACTCTGTCTCACTCAGCCCATCCCACTTTAATGAGCTGTCTCACTCTGTCTCACTCAGCCCATCCCACTTTAATGAGCTGTCTCACTCAGCCCATTCCACTTTAATGAGTTGTCTCACTCTGTCTCACTCAGCCCATTCCACTTTAATGAGCTGTCTCACTCTGTCTCACTCAGCCCATTCCACTTTAATGAGCTGTCTCACTCTGCCCATCCCACTTTAATGAGTTGTCTCACTCTGTCTCACTCAGCCCATCCCACTTTAATGAGCTGTCTCACTCTGTCTCACTCAGCCCATTCCACTTTAATGAGTTGTCTCACTCAGCCCATTCCACTTTAATGAGTTGTCTCACTCAGCCCATTCCACTTTAATGAGTTGTCTCACTCAGCCCATTCCACTTTAATGAGTTGTCTCACTCAGCCCATCCCACTTTAATGAGCTGTCTCACTCTGTCTCACTCAGCCCATTCCACTTTAATGAGTTGTCTCACTCAGCCCATCCCACTTTAATGAGTTGTCTCACTCAGCCCATCCCACTTTAATGAGTTGTCTCACTCAGCCCATCCCACTTTAATGAGCTGTCTCACTCTGTCTCACTCAGCCCATCCCACTTTAATGAGCTGTCTCACTCAGCCCATCCCACTTTAATGAGTTGTCTCACTCAGCCCATTCCACTTTAATGAGTTGTCTCACTCTGTCTCACTCAGCCCATCCCACTTTAATGAGCTGTCTCACTCTGTCTCACTCAGCCCATCCCACTTTAATGAGCTGTCTCACTCAGCCCATTCCACTTTAATGAGTTGTCTCACTCTGTCTCACTCAGCCCATTCCACTTTAATGAGCTGTCTCACTCTGTCTCACTCAGCCCATTCCACTTTAATGAGCTGTCTCACTCTGCCCATCCCACTTTAATGAGTTGTCTCACTCTGTCTCACTCAGCCCATCCCACTTTAATGAGCTGTCTCACTCTGTCTCACTCAGCCCATTCCACTTTAATGAGTTTCTCACTCAGCCCATTCCACTTTAATGAGTTGTCTCACTCAGCCCATTCCACTTTAATGAGTTGTCTCACTCAGCCCATTCCACTTTAATGAGCTGTCTCACTCTGTCTCACTCAGCCCATTCCACTTTAATGAGTTGTCTCACTCAGCCCATCCCACTTTAATGAGTTGTCTCACTCAGCCCATCCCACTTTAATGAGTTGTCTCACTCAGCCCATTCCACTTTAATGAGTTGTCTCACTCAGCCCATTCCACTTTAATGAGTTGTCTCACTCAGCCCATTCCACTTTAATGAGTTGTCTCACTCAGCCCATTCCACTTTAATGAGCTGTCTCACTCTGTCTCACTCAGCCCATTCCACTTTAATGAGCTGTCTCACTCTGCCCATCCACTTTAATGAGTTGTCTCACTCTGTCTCACTCAGCCCATCCCACTTTAATGAGCTGTCTCACTCTGTCTCACTCAGCCCATTCCACTTTAATGAGTTGTCTCACTCAGCCCATTCCACTTTAATGAGTTGTCTCACTCAGCCCATTCCACTTTAATGAGTTGTCTCACTCAGCCCATTCCACTTTAATGAGCTGTCTCACTCTGTCTCACTCAGCCCATTCCACTTTAATGAGTTGTCTCACTCAGCCCATCCCACTTTAATGAGTTGTCTCACTCAGCCCATCCCACTTTAATGAGTTGTCTCACTCAGCCCATTCCACTTTAATGAGTTGTCTCACTCAGCCCATTCCACTTTAATGAGTTGTCTCACTCAGCCCATTCCACTTTAATGAGTTGTCTCACTCAGCCCATTCCACTTTAATGAGCTGTCTCACTCTGTCTCACTCAGCCCATCCCACTTTAATGAGTTGTCTCACTCTGTCTCACTCAGCCCATTCCACTTTAATGAGTTGTCTCACTCAGCCCATCCCACTTTAATGAGTTGTCTCACTCAGCCCATCCCACTTTAATGAGCTGTCTCACTCTGTCTCACTCAGCCCATTCCACTTTAATGAGCTGTCTCACTCTGTCTCACTCAGCCCATCCCACTTTAATGAGTTGTCTCACTCTGTCTCACTCAGCCCATTCCACTTTAATGAGCTGTCTCACTCTGTCTCACTCAGCCCATCCCACTTTAATGAGTTGTCTCACTCTGTCTCACTCAGCCCATTCCACTTTAATGAGCTGTCTCACTCTGTCTCACTCAGCCCATTCCACTTTAATGAGTTGTCTCACTCAGCCCATCCCACTTTAATGAGTTGTCTCACTCAGCCCATCCCACTTTAATGAGTTGTCTCACTCAGCCCATCCCACTTTAATGAGCTGTCTCACTCTGTCTCACTCAGCCCATTCCACTTTAATGAGTTTCTCACTCTGTCTCACTCAGCCCATCCCACTTTAATGAGTTGTCTCACTCAGCCCATTCCACTTTAATGAGTTGTCTCACTCTGTCTCACTCAGCCCATCCCACTTTAATGAGCTGTCTCACTCTGTCTCACTCAGCCCATCCCACTTTAATGAGCTGTCTCACTCAGCCCATTCCACTTTAATGAGTTGTCTCACTCTGTCTCACTCAGCCCATTCCACTTTAATGAGCTGTCTCACTCTGTCTCACTCAGCCCATTCCACTTTAATGAGCTGTCTCACTCTGCCCATCCCACTTTAATGAGTTGTCTCACTCTGTCTCACTCAGCCCATCCCACTTTAATGAGCTGTCTCACTCTGTCTCACTCAGCCCATTCCACTTTAATGAGTTGTCTCACTCAGCCCATTCCACTTTAATGAGTTGTCTCACTCAGCCCATTCCACTTTAATGAGTTGTCTCACTCAGCCCATTCCACTTTAATGAGTTGTCTCACTCAGCCC
Source organism: Oncorhynchus kisutch (assembly GCF_002021735.2). Lineage (NCBI taxonomy): Eukaryota > Metazoa > Chordata > Actinopteri > Salmoniformes > Salmonidae > Oncorhynchus > Oncorhynchus kisutch. Next base: position 71,491 of record NW_022265919.1, read on the forward strand.
ATCCCACTTTAATGAGCTGTCTCACTCTGTCTCACTCAGCCCATTCCACTTTAATGAGTTGTCTCACTCAGCCCATCCCACTTTAATGAGTTGTCTCACTCAGCCCATCCCACTTTAATGAGTTGTCTCACTCAGCCCATCCCACTTTAATGAGCTGTCTCACTCTGTCTCACTCAGCCCATCCCACTTTAATGAGCTGTCTCACTCAGCCCATCCCACTTTAATGAGTTGTCTCACTCAGCCCATTCCACTTTAATGAGTTGTCTCACTCTGTCTCACTCAGCCCATCCCACTTTAATGAGCTGTCTCACTCTGTCTCACTCAGCCCATCCCACTTTAATGAGCTGTCTCACTCAGCCCATTCCACTTTAATGAGCTGTCTCACTCTGTCTCACTCAGCCCATTCCACTTTAATGAGCTGTCTCACTCTGCCCATCCCACTTTAATGAGTTGTCTCACTCTGTCTCACTCAGCCCATCCCACTTTAATGAGCTGTCTCACTCTGTCTCACTCAGCCCATTCCACTTTAATGAGTTGTCTCACTCAGCCCATTCCACTTTAATGAGTTGTCTCACTCAGCCCATTCCACTTTAATGAGTTGTCTCACTCAGCCCATTCCACTTTAATGAGCTGTCTCACTCTGTCTCACTCAGCCCATTCCACTTTAATGAGTTGTCTCACTCAGCCCATCCCACTTTAATGAGTTGTCTCACTCAGCCCATCCCACTTTAATGAGTTGTCTCACTCAGCCCATTCCACTTTAATGAGTTGTCTCACTCAGCCCATTCCACTTTAATGAGTTGTCTCACTCAGCCCATTCCACTTTAATGAGTTGTCTCACTCAGCCCATTCCACTTTAATGAGCTGTCTCACTCTGTCTCACTCAGCCCATTCCACTTTAATGAGTTGTCTCACTCAGCCCATCCCACTTTAATGAGTTGTCTCACTCAGCCCATCCCACTTTAATGAGTTGTCTCACTCAGCCCATTCCACTTTAATGAGCTGTCTCACTCTGTCTCACTCAGCCCATTCCACTTTAATGAGTTGTCTCACTCAGCCCATCCCACTTTAATGAGTTGTCTCACTCAGCCCATCCCACTTTAATGAGTTGTCTCACTCAGCCCATTCCACTTTAATGAGCTGTCTCACTCATTCTCACTCAGCCCATCCCACTTTAATGAGCTGTCTCACTCTGTCTCACTCAGCCCATCCCACTTTAATGAGTTGTCTCACTCAGCCCATCCCACTTTAATGAGCTGTCTCACTCTGTCTCACTCAGCCCATTCCACTTTAATGAGTTTCTCACTCTGTCTCACTCAGCCCATCCCACTTTAATGAGTTGTCTCACTCAGCCCATTCCACTTTAATGAGTTGTCTCACTCTGTCTCACTCAGCCCATCCCACTTTAATGAGCTGTCTCACTCTGTCTCACTCAGCCCATCCCACTTTAATGAGCTGTCTCACTCAGCCCATTCCACTTTAATGAGTTGTCTCACTCTGTCTCACTCAGCCCATTCCACTTTAATGAGCTGTCTCACTCTGTCTCACTCAGCCCATTCCACTTTAATGAGCTGTCTCACTCAGCCCATCCCACTTTAATGAGTTGTCTCACTCTGTCTCACTCAGCCCATCCCACTTTAATGAGTTGTCTCACTCTGTCTCACTCAGCCCATCCCACTTTAATGAGCTGTCTCACTCTGTCTCACTCAGCCCATTCCACTTTAATGAGTTGTCTCACTCAGCCCATTCCACTTTAATGAGTTGTCTCACTCAGCCCATTCCACTTTAATGAGTTGTCTCACTCAGCCCATTCCACTTTAATGAGCTGTCTCACTCTGTCTCACTCAGCCCATTCCACTTTAATGAGTTGTCTCACTCAGCCCATCCCACTTTAATGAGTTGTCTCACTCAGCCCATCCCACTTTAATGAGTTGTCTCACTCAGCCCATCCCACTTTAATGAGCTGTCTCACTCTGTCTCACTCAGCCCATCCCACTTTAATGAGCTGTCTCACTCAGCCCATCCCACTTTAATGAGTTGTCTCACTCTGTCTCACTCAGCCCATCCCACTTTAATGAGCTGTCTCACTCTGTCTCACTCAGCCCATCCCACTTTAATGAGCTGTCTCACTCAGCCCATCCCACTTTAATGAGTTGTCTCACTCTGTCTCACTCAGCCCATTCCACTTTAATGAGTTGTCTCACTCTGTCTCACTCAGCCCATCCCACTTTAATGAGCTGTCTCACTCTGTCTCACTCAGCCCATCCCACTTTAATGAGCTGTCTCACTCAGCCCATTCCACTTTAATGAGTTGTCTCACTCTGTCTCACTCAGCCCATTCCACTTTAATGAGCTGTCTCACTCTGTCTCACTCAGCCCATTCCACTTTAATGAGCTGTCTCACTCTGCCCATCCCACTTTAATGAGTTGTCTCACTCTGTCTCACTCAGCCCATCCCACTTTAATGAGTTGTCTCACTCTGTCTCACTCAGCCCATCCCACTTTAATGAGCTGTCTCACTCTGTCTCACTCAGCCCATTCCACTTTAATGAGTTGTCTCACTCAGCCCATTCCACTTTAATGAGTTGTCTCACTCAGCCCATTCCACTTTAATGAGTTGTCTCACTCAGCCCATTCCACTTTAATGAGTTGTCTCACTCAGCCCATTCCACTTTAATGAGTTGTCTCACTCAGCCCATTCCACTTTAATGAGCTGTCTCACTCTGTCTCACTCAGCCCATTCCACTTTAATGAGTTGTCTCACTCAGCCCATCCCACTTTAATGAGTTGTCTCACTCAGCCCATCCCACTTTAATGAGTTGTCTCACTCAGCCCATCCCACTTTAATGAGCTGTCTCACTCTGTCTCACTCAGCCCATCCCACTTTAATGAGCTGTCTCACTCAGCCCATCCCACTTTAATGAGTTGTCTCACTCTGTCTCACTCAGCCCATCCCACTTTAATGAGCTGTCTCACTCTGTCTCACTCAGCCCATCCCACTTTAATGAGCTGTCTCACTCTGCCCATCCCACTTTAATGAGTTGTCTCACTCTGTCTCACTCAGCCCATCCCACTTTAATGAGCTGTCTCACTCTGTCTCACTCAGCCCATTCCACTTTAATGAGTTGTCTCACTCAGCCCATTCCACTTTAATGAGTTGTCTCACTCAGCCCATTCCACTTTAATGAGTTGTCTCACTCAGCCCATTCCACTTTAATGAGCTGTCTCACTCTGTCTCACTCAGCCCATTCCACTTTAATGAGTTGTCTCACTCAGCCCATCCCACTTTAATGAGTTGTCTCACTCAGCCCATCCCACTTTAATGAGTTGTCTCACTCAGCCCATTCCACTTTAATGAGTTGTCTCACTCAGCCCATTCCACTTTAATGAGTTGTCTCACTCAGCCCATTCCACTTTAATGAGTTGTCTCACTCAGCCCATTCCACTTTAATGAGCTGTCTCACTCTGTCTCACTCAGCCCATTCCACTTTAATGAGTTGTCTCACTCAGCCCATCCCACTTTAATGAGTTGTCTCACTCAGCCCATCCCACTTTAATGAGTTGTCTCACTCAGCCCATTCCACTTTAATGAGCTGTCTCACTCTGTCTCACTCAGCCCATTCCACTTTAATGAGTTGTCTCACTCAGCCCATCCCACTTTAATGAGTTGTCTCACTCAGCCCATCCCACTTTAATGAGTTGTCTCACTCAGCCCATTCCACTTTAATGAGCTGTCTCACTCATTCTCACTCAGCCCATCCCACTTTAATGAGCTGTCTCACTCTGTCTCACTCAGCCCATTCCACTTTAATGAGCTGTCTCACTCTGCCCATCCCACTTTAATGAGTTGTCTCACTCTGTCTCACTCAGCCCATTCCACTTTAATGAGTTGTCTCACTCAGCCCATCTCCACTTTAATGAGCTGTCTCACTCAGCCCATTCCACTTTAATGAGCTGTCTCACTCTGTCTCACTCAGCCCATCCCACTTTAATGAGTTGTCTCACTCAGCCCATTCCACTTTAATGAGCTGTCTCACTCTGTCTCACTCAGCCCATCCCACTTTAATGAGTTGTCTCACTCAGCCCATCCACTTTAATGAGTTGTCTCACTCAGCCCATTCCACTTTAATGAGCTGTCTCACTCTGTCTCACTCAGCCCATTCCACTTTAATGAGTTGTCTCACTCAGCCCATTCCACTTTAATGAGCTGTCTCACTCTCTCACTCAGCCCATCCCACTTTAATGAGCTGTCTCACTCTGTCTCACTCAGCCCATTCCACTTTAATGAGTTTCCTCACTCTGTCTCACTCAGCCCATCCCACTTTAATGAGCTGTCTCACTCAGCCCATCCCACTTTAATGAGTTGTCTCACTCTGTCTCACTCAGCCCATCCCACTTTAATGAGCTGTCTCACTCTGTCTCACTCAGCCCATTCCACTTTAATGAGTTGTCTCACTCAGCCCATCCCACTTTAATGAGTTGTCTCACTCAGCCCATTCCACTTTAATGAGTTGTCTCACTCAGCCCATTCCACTTTAATGAGCTGTCTCACTCTGTCTCACTCAGCCCATTCCACTTTAATGAGTTGTCTCACTCAGCCCATCCCACTTTAATGAGTTGTCTCACTCAGCCCATCCCACTTTAATGAGTTGTCTCACTCAGCCCATTCCACTTTAATGAGTTGTCTCACTCAGCCCATTCCACTTTAATGAGTTGTCTCACTCAGCCCATCCCACTTTAATGAGTTGTCTCACTCAGCCCATTCCACTTTAATGAGCTGTCTCACTCTGTCTCACTCAGCCCATTCCACTTTAATGAGTTGTCTCACTCAGCCCATTCCACTTTAATGAGTTGTCTCACTCAGCCCATTCCACTTTAATGAGTTGTCTCACTCAGCCCATTCCACTTTAATGAGTTGTCTCACTCAGCCCATTCCACTTTAATGAGTTGTCTCACTCAGCCCATTCCACTTTAATGAGCTGTCTCACTCTGTCTCACTCAGCCCATTCCACTTTAATGAGTTGTCTCACTCAGCCCATCCCACTTTAATGAGTTGTCTCACTCAGCCCATCCCACTTTAATGAGTTGTCTCACTCAGCCCATCCCACTTTAATGAGCTGTCTCACTCTGTCTCACTCAGCCCATCCCACTTTAATGAGCTGTCTCACTCAGCCCATCCCACTTTAATGAGTTGTCTCACTCTGTCTCACTCAGCCCATCCCACTTTAATGAGCTGTCTCACTCTGTCTCACTCAGCCCATCCCACTTTAATGAGCTGTCTCACTCTGCCCATCCCACTTTAATGAGTTGTCTCACTCTGTCTCACTCAGCCCATCCCACTTTAATGAGCTGTCTCACTCTGTCTCACTCAGCCCATTCCACTTTAATGAGTTGTCTCACTCAGCCCATTCCACTTTAATGAGTTGTCTCACTCAGCCCATTCCACTTTAATGAGTTGTCTCACTCAGCCCATTCCACTTTAATGAGCTGTCTCACTCTGTCTCACTCAGCCCATTCCACTTTAATGAGTTGTCTCACTCAGCCCATCCCACTTTAATGAGTTGTCTCACTCAGCCCATCCCACTTTAATGAGTTGTCTCACTCAGCCCATTCCACTTTAATGAGTTGTCTCACTCAGCCCATTCCACTTTAATGAGTTGTCTCACTCAGCCCATTCCACTTTAATGAGTTGTCTCACTCAGCCCATTCCACTTTAATGAGCTGTCTCACTCTGTCTCACTCAGCCCATTCCACTTTAATGAGTTGTCTCACTCAGCCCATCCCACTTTAATGAGTTGTCTCACTCAGCCCATCCCACTTTAATGAGTTGTCTCACTCAGCCCATTCCACTTTAATGAGCTGTCTCACTCTGTCTCACTCAGCCCATTCCACTTTAATGAGTTGTCTCACTCAGCCCATCCCACTTTAATGAGTTGTCTCACTCAGCCCATCCCACTTTAATGAGTTGTCTCACTCAGCCCATTCCACTTTAATGAGCTGTCTCACTCATTCTCACTCAGCCCATCCCACTTTAATGAGCTGTCTCACTCTGTCTCACTCAGCCCATTCCACTTTAATGAGCTGTCTCACTCTGCCCATCCCACTTTAATGAGTTGTCTCACTCTGTCTCACTCAGCCCATTCCACTTTAATGAGTTGTCTCACTCAGCCCATCCCACTTTAATGAGCTGTCTCACTCAGCCCATTCCACTTTAATGAGCTGTCTCACTCTGTCTCACTCAGCCCATCCCACTTTAATGAGTTGTCTCACTCAGCCCATTCCACTTTAATGAGCTGTCTCACTCTGTCTCACTCAGCCCATCCCACTTTAATGAGTTGTCTCACTCAGCCCATCCGACTTTAATGAGCTGTCTCACTCAGCCCATTCCACTTTAATGAGCTGTCTCACTCTGTCTCACTCAGCCCATTCCACTTTAATGAGTTGTCTCACTCAGCCGATTCCACTTCAATGAGCTGTCTCACTCTTCTCACTCAGCCCATCCCACTTTAATGAGCTGTCTCACTCTGTCTCACTCAGCCCATTCCACTTTAATGAGTTTCCTCACTCTGTCTCACTCAGCCCATCCCACTTTAATGAGTTGTCTCACTCAGCCCATCCCACTTTAATGAGTTGTCTCACTCTGTCTCACTCAGCCCATTCCACTTTAATGAGTTGTCTCACTCAGCCCATTCCACTTTAATGAGTTGTCTCACTCAGCCCATTCCACTTTAATGAGTTGTCTCACTCAGCCCATTCCACTTTAATGAGCTGTCTCACTCTGTCTCACTCAGCCCATTCCACTTTAATGAGTTGTCTCACTCAGCCCATCCCACTTTAATGAGTTGTCTCACTCAGCCCATCCCACTTTAATGAGTTGTCTCACTCAGCCCATTCCACTTTAATGAGTTGTCTCACTCAGCCCATCCCACTTTAATGAGTTGTCTCACTCAGCCCATTCCACTTTAATGAGCTGTCTCACTCTGTCTCACTCAGCCCATTCCACTTTAATGAGTTGTCTCACTCAGCCCATCCCACTTTAATGAGTTGTCTCACTCAGCCCATCCCACTTTAATGAGTTGTCTCACTCAGCCCATTCCACTTTAATGAGCTGTCTCACTCTCTCACTCAGCCCATCCCACTTTAATGAGCTGTCTCACTCTGTCTCACTCAGCCCATTCCACTTTAATGAGCTGTCTCACTCAGCCCATCCCACTTTAATGAGTTGTCTCACTCTGTCTCACTCAGCCCATTCCACTTTAATGAGTTGTCTCACTCAGCCCATCCCACTTTAATGAGCTGTCTCACTCAGCCCATTCCACTTTAATGAGCTGTCTCACTCTGTCTCACTCAGCCCATCCCACTTTAATGAGTTGTCTCACTCAGCCCATTCCACTTTAATGAGCTGTCTCACTCTGTCTCACTCAGCCCATCCCACTTTAATGAGTTGTCTCACTCAGCCCATCCCACTTTAATGAGTTGTCTCACTCAGCCCATTCCACTTTAATGAGCTGTCTCACTCTGTCTCACTCAGCCCATTCCACTTTAATGAGTTGTCTCACTCAGCCCATTCCACTTTAATGAGCTGTCTCACTCATTCTCACTCAGCCCATCCCACTTTAATGAGCTGTCTCACTCTGTCTCACTCAGCCCATTCCACTTTAATGAGTTTCTCACTCTGTCTCACTCAGCCCATCCCACTTTAATGAGCTGTCTCACTCAGCCCATTCCACTTTAATGAGTTGTCTCACTCTGTCTCACTCAGCCCATTCCACTTTAATGAGCTGTCTCACTCTGTCTCACTCAGCCCATTCCACTTTAATGAGTTGTCTCACTCAGCCCATCCACTTTAATGAGTTGTCTCACTCTGTCTCACTCAGCCCATCCCACTTTAATGAGTTGTCTCACTCTGTCTCACTCAGCCCATCCCACTTTAATGAGCTGTCTCACTCTGTCTCACTCAGCCCATTCCACTTTAATGAGTTGTCTCACTCAGCCCATTCCACTTTAATGAGTTGTCTCACTCAGCCCATTCCACTTTAATGAGTTGTCTCACTCAGCCCATTCCACTTTAATGAGTTGTCTCACTCAGCCCATTCCACTTTAATGAGTTGTCTCACTCAGCCCATTCCACTTTAATGAGCTGTCTCACTCTGTCTCACTCAGCCCATTCCACTTTAATGAGTTGTCTCACTCAGCCCATCCCACTTTAATGAGTTGTCTCACTCAGCCCATCCCACTTTAATGAGTTGTCTCACTCAGCCCATCCCACTTTAATGAGCTGTCTCACTCTGTCTCACTCAGCCCATTCCACTTTAATGAGTTGTCTCACTCAGCCCATTCCACTTTAATGAGTTGTCTCACTCAGCCCATTCCACTTTAATGAGCTGTCTCACTCTGTCTCACTCAGCCCATTCCACTTTAATGAGTTGTCTCACTCAGCCCATTCCACTTTAATGAGTTGTCTCACTCAGCCCATTCCACTTTAATGAGTTGTCTCACTCAGCCCATTCCACTTTAATGAGTTGTCTCACTCAGCCCATTCCACTTTAATGAGTTGTCTCACTCAGCCCATTCCACTTTAATGAGCTGTCTCACTCTGTCTCACTCAGCCCATTCCACTTTAATGAGTTGTCTCACTCAGCCCATCCCACTTTAATGAGTTGTCTCACTCAGCCCATCCCACTTTAATGAGTTGTCTCACTCAGCCCATCCCACTTTAATGAGCTGTCTCACTCTGTCTCACTCAGCCCATCCCACTTTAATGAGCTGTCTCACTCAGCCCATCCCACTTTAATGAGTTGTCTCACTCTGTCTCACTCAGCCCATCCCACTTTAATGAGCTGTCTCACTCTGTCTCACTCAGCCCATCCCACTTTAATGAGCTGTCTCACTCTCAGCCCATCCCACTTTAATGAGTTGTCTCACTCTGTCTCACTCAGCCCATCCCACTTTAATGAGCTGTCTCACTCTGTCTCACTCAGCCCATTCCACTTTAATGAGTTGTCTCACTCAGCCCATTCCACTTTAATGAGTTGTCTCACTCAGCCCATTCCACTTTAATGAGTTGTCTCACTCAGCCCATTCCACTTTAATGAGCTGTCTCACTCTGTCTCACTCAGCCCATTCCACTTTAATGAGTTGTCTCACTCAGCCCATCCCACTTTAATGAGTTGTCTCACTCAGCCCATCCCACTTTAATGAGTTGTCTCACTCAGCCCATTCCACTTTAATGAGTTGTCTCACTCAGCCCATTCCACTTTAATGAGTTGTCTCACTCAGCCCATTCCACTTTAATGAGTTGTCTCACTCAGCCCATTCCACTTTAATGAGCTGTCTCACTCTGTCTCACCCAGCCCATTCCACTTTAATGAGTTGTCTCACTCAGCCCATCCCACTTTAATGAGTTGTCTCACTCAGCCCATCCCACTTTAATGAGTTGTCTCACTCAGCCCATTCCACTTTAATGAGCTGTCTCACTCTGTCTCACTCAGCCCATTCCACTTTAATGAGTTGTCTCACTCAGCCCATCCCACTTTAATGAGTTGTCTCACTCAGCCCATCCCACTTTAATGAGTTGTCTCACTCAGCCCATTCCACTTTAATGAGCTGTCTCACTCATTCTCACTCAGCCCATCCCACTTTAATGAGCTGTCTCACTCTGTCTCACTCAGCCCATTCCACTTTAATGAGCTGTCTCACTCTGCCCATCCCACTTTAATGAGTTGTCTCACTCTGTCTCACTCAGCCCATTCCACTTTAATGAGTTGTCTCACTCAGCCCATCTCACTTTAATGAGCTGTCTCACTCAGCCCATTCCACTTTAATGAGCTGTCTCACTCTGTCTCACTCAGCCCATCCCACTTTAATGAGTTGTCTCACTCAGCCCATTCCACTTTAATGAGCTGTCTCACTCTGTCTCACTCAGCCCATCCCACTTTAATGAGTTGTCTCACTCAGCCCATCCACTTTAATGAGTTGTCTCACTCAGCCCATTCCACTTTAATGAGCTGTCTCACTCCTGTCTCTTATACACATCTGTCTCACTCAGCCCATTCCACTTTAATGAGTTGTCTCACTCAGCCCATTCCACTTTAATGAGTTGTCTCACTCTTCTCACTCAGCCCATCCCACTTTAATGAGCTGTCTCACTCTGTCTCACTCAGCCCATTCCACTTTAATGAGTTTCCTCACTCTGTCTCACTCAGCCCATCCCACTTTAATGAGCTGTCTCACTCAGCCCATCCCACTTTAATGAGTTGTCTCACTCTGTCTCACTCAGCCCATTCCACTTTAATGAGTTGTCTCACTCAGCCCATTCCACTTTAATGAGTTGTCTCACTCAGCCCATTCCACTTTAATGAGTTGTCTCACTCAGCCCATTCCACTTTAATGAGCTGTCTCACTCTGTCTCACTCAGCCCATTCCACTTTAATGAGTTGTCTCACTCAGCCCATCCCACTTTAATGAGTTGTCTCACTCAGCCCATCCCACTTTAATGAGTTGTCTCACTCAGCCCATTCCACTTTAATGAGTTGTCTCACTCAGCCCATCCCACTTTAATGAGTTGTCTCACTCAGCCCATCCCACTTTAATGAGTTGTCTCACTCAGCCCATTCCACTTTAATGAGCTGTCTCACTCTGTCTCACTCAGCCCATTCCACTTTAATGAGTTGTCTCACTCAGCCCATCCCACTTTAATGAGTTGTCTCACTCAGCCCATCCCACTTTAATGAGTTGTCTCACTCAGCCCATTCCACTTTAATGAGCTGTCTCACTCTGTCTCACTCAGCCCATCCCACTTTAATGAGCTGTCTCACTCTGTCTCACTCAGCCCATTCCACTTTAATGAGCTGTCTCACTCAGCCCATCCCACTTTAATGAGTTGTCTCACTCTGTCTCACTCAGCCCATTCCACTTTAATGAGTTGTCTCACTCAGCCCATCCACTTTAATGAGTTGTCTCACTCAGCCCATTCCACTTTAATGAGCTGTCTCACTCTGTCTCACTCAGCCCATCCCACTTTAATGAGTTGTCTCACTCAGCCCATTCCACTTTAATGAGCTGTCTCACTCTGTCTCACTCAGCCCATCCCACTTTAATGAGTTGTCTCACTCAGCCCATCCACTTTAATGAGTTGTCTCACTCAGCCCATTCCACTTTAATGAGCTGTCTCACTCTGTCTCACTCAGCCCATTCCACTTTAATGAGTTGTCTCACTCAGCCCATTCCACTTCAATGAGCTGTCTCACTCTTCTCACTCAGCCCATCCCACTTTAATGAGCTGTCTCACTCTGTCTCACTCAGCCCATTCCACTTTAATGAGTTGTCTCACTCTGTCTCACTCAGCCCATCCCACTTTAATGAGTTGTCTCACTCAGCCCATTCCACTTTAATGAGTTGTCTCACTCTGTCTCACTCAGCCCATCCCACTTTAATGAGCTGTCTCACTCTGTCTCACTCAGCCCATCCCACTTTAATGAGCTGTCTCACTCAGCCCATTCCACTTTAATGAGTTGTCTCACTCTGTCTCACTCAGCCCATTCCACTTTAATGAGCTGTCTCACTCTGTCTCACTCAGCCCATTCCACTTTAATGAGCTGTCTCACTCAGCCCATCCCACTTTAATGAGTTGTCTCACTCTGTCTCACTCAGCCCATCCCACTTTAATGAGTTGTCTCACTCTGTCTCACTCAGCCCATCCCACTTTAATGAGCTGTCTCACTCTGTCTCACTCAGCCCATTCCACTTTAATGAGTTGTCTCACTCAGCCCATTCCACTTTAATGAGTTGTCTCACTCAGCCCATTCCACTTTAATGAGTTGTCTCACTCAGCCCATTCCACTTTAATGAGTTGTCTCACTCAGCCCATTCCACTTTAATGAGTTGTCTCACTCAGCCCATTCCACTTTAATGAGCTGTCTCACTCTGTCTCACTCAGCCCATTCCACTTTAATGAGTTGTCTCACTCAGCCCATCCCACTTTAATGAGTTGTCTCACTCAGCCCATCCCACTTTAATGAGTTGTCTCACTCAGCCCATCCCACTTTAATGAGCTGTCTCACTCTGTCTCACTCAGCCCATCCCACTTTAATGAGCTGTCTCACTCAGCCCATCCCACTTTAATGAGTTGTCTCACTCTGTCTCACTCAGCCCATCCCACTTTAATGAGCTGTCTCACTCTGTCTCACTCAGCCCATCCCACTTTAATGAGCTGTCTCACTCTGCCCATCCCACTTTAATGAGTTGTCTCACTCTGTCTCACTCAGCCCATCCCACTTTAATGAGCTGTCTCACTCTGTCTCACTCAGCCCATTCCACTTTAATGAGTTGTCTCACTCAGCCCATTCCACTTTAATGAGTTGTCTCACTCAGCCCATTCCACTTTAATGAGTTGTCTCACTCAGCCCATTCCACTTTAATGAGCTGTCTCACTCTGTCTCACTCAGCCCATTCCACTTTAATGAGTTGTCTCACTCAGCCCATCCCACTTTAATGAGTTGTCTCACTCAGCCCATCCCACTTTAATGAGTTGTCTCACTCAGCCCATTCCACTTTAATGAGTTGTCTCACTCAGCCCATTCCACTTTAATGAGTTGTCTCACTCAGCCCATTCCACTTTAATGAGTTGTCTCACTCAGCCCATTCCACTTTAATGAGCTGTCTCACTCTGTCTCACTCAGCCCATTCCACTTTAATGAGTTGTCTCACTCAGCCCATCCCACTTTAATGAGTTGTCTCACTCAGCCCATCCCACTTTAATGAGTTGTCTCACTCAGCCCATTCCACTTTAATGAGCTGTCTCACTCTGTCTCACTCAGCCCATTCCACTTTAATGAGTTGTCTCACTCAGCCCATCCCACTTTAATGAGTTGTCTCACTCAGCCCATCCCACTTTAATGAGTTGTCTCACTCAGCCCATTCCACTTTAATGAGCTGTCTCACTCATTCTCACTCAGCCCATCCCACTTTAATGAGCTGTCTCACTCTGTCTCACTCAGCCCATCCCACTTTAATGAGTTGTCTCACTCAGCCCATCCCACTTTAATGAGCTGTCTCACTCTGTCTCACTCAGCCCATTCCACTTTAATGAGTTTCTCACTCTGTCTCACTCAGCCCATCCCACTTTAATGAGTTGTCTCACTCAGCCCATTCCACTTTAATGAGCTGTCTCACTCTGTCTCACTCAGCCCATTCCACTTTAATGAGTTGTCTCACTCTGTCTCACTCAGCCCATCCCACTTTAATGAGTTGTCTCACTCAGCCCATTCCACTTTAATGAGTTGTCTCACTCTGTCTCACTCAGCCCATCCCACTTTAATGAGCTGTCTCACTCTGTCTCACTCAGCCCATCCCACTTTAATGAGCTGTCTCACTCAGCCCATTCCACTTTAATGAGTTGTCTCACTCTGTCTCACTCAGCCCATTCCACTTTAATGAGTTGTCTCACTCTGTCTCACTCAGCCCATCCCACTTTAATGAGCTGTCTCACTCTGTCTCACTCAGCCCATTCCACTTTAATGAGTTGTCTCACTCAGCCCATTCCACTTTAATGAGTTGTCTCACTCAGCCCATTCCACTTTAATGAGTTGTCTCACTCAGCCCATTCCACTTTAATGAGTTGTCTCACTCAGCCCATTCCACTTTAATGAGTTGTCTCACTCAGCCCATTCCACTTTAATGAGCTGTCTCACTCTGTCTCACTCAGCCCATTCCACTTTAATGAGTTGTCTCACTCAGCCCATCCCACTTTAATGAGTTGTCTCACTCAGCCCATCCCACTTTAATGAGTTGTCTCACTCAGCCCATCCCACTTTAATGAGCTGTCTCACTCTGTCTCACTCAGCCCATCCCACTTTAATGAGCTGTCTCACTCAGCCCATCCCACTTTAATGAGTTGTCTCACTCTGTCTCACTCAGCCCATCCCACTTTAATGAGCTGTCTCACTCTGTCTCACTCAGCCCATCCCACTTTAATGAGCTGTCTCACTCAGCCCATCCCACTTTAATGAGTTGTCTCACTCTGTCTCACTCAGCCCATCCCACTTTAATGAGCTGTCTCACTCTGTCTCACTCAGCCCATTCCACTTTAATGAGTTGTCTCACTCAGCCCATTCCACTTTAATGAGTTGTCTCACTCAGCCCATTCCACTTTAATGAGTTGTCTCACTCAGCCCATTCCACTTTAATGAGCTGTCTCACTCTGTCTCACTCAGCCCATTCCACTTTAATGAGTTGTCTCACTCAGCCCATCCCACTTTAATGAGTTGTCTCACTCAGCCCATCCCACTTTAATGAGTTGTCTCACTCAGCCCATTCCACTTTAATGAGTTGTCTCACTCAGCCCATTCCACTTTAATGAGTTGTCTCACTCAGCCCATTCCACTTTAATGAGTTGTCTCACTCAGCCCATTCCACTTTAATGAGCTGTCTCACTCTGTCTCACTCAGCCCATTCCACTTTAATGAGTTGTCTCACTCAGCCCATCCCACTTTAATGAGTTGTCTCACTCAGCCCATCCCACTTTAATGAGTTGTCTCACTCAGCCCATCCCACTTTAATGAGCTGTCTCACTCTGTCTCACTCAGCCCATTCCACTTTAATGAGTTGTCTCACTCTGTCTCACTCAGCCCATCCCACTTTAATGAGTTGTCTCACTCAGCCCATTCCACTTTAATGAGTTGTCTCACTCTGTCTCACTCAGCCCATTCCACTTTAATGAGCTGTCTCACTCTGTCTCACTCAGCCCATTCCACTTTAATGAGCTGTCTCACTCTGCCCATCCCACTTTAATGAGTTGTCTCACTCTGTCTCACTCTGCCCATCCCACTTTAATGAGTTGTCTCACTCTGTCTCACTCAGCCCATCCCACTTTAATGAGCTGTCTCACTCTGTCTCACTCAGCCCATTCCACTTTAATGAGTTGTCTCACTCAGCCCATTCCACTTTAATGAGTTGTCTCACTCAGCCCATTCCACTTTAATGAGTTGTCTCACTCAGCCCATTCCACTTTAATGAGTTGTCTCACTCAGCCCATTCCACTTTAATGAGTTGTCTCACTCAGCCCATTCCACTTTAATGAGCTGTCTCACTCTGTCTCACTCAGCCCATTCCACTTTAATGAGTTGTCTCACTCAGCCCATCCCACTTTAATGAGTTGTCTCACTCAGCCCATCCCACTTTAATGAGTTGTCTCACTCAGCCCATCCCACTTTAATGAGCTGTCTCACTCTGTCTCACTCAGCCCATCCCACTTTAATGAGTTGTCTCACTCAGCCCATCCCACTTTAATGAGTTGTCTCACTCTGTCTCACTCAGCCCATCCACTTTAATGAGCTGTCTCACTCTGTCTCACTCAGCCCATCCCACTTTAATGAGTTGTCTCACTCTGTCTCACTCAGCCCATCCCACTTTAATGAGCTGTCTCACTCTGTCTCACTCAGCCCATCCCACTTTAATGAGCTGTCTCACTCAGCCCATCCCACTTTAATGAGTTGTCTCACTCTGTCTCACTCAGCCCATCCCACTTTAATGAGCTGTCTCACTCTGTCTCACTCAGCCCATTCCACTTTAATGAGTTGTCTCACTCAGCCCATTCCACTTTAATGAGTTGTCTCACTCAGCCCATTCCACTTTAATGAGTTGTCTCACTCAGCCCATTCCACTTTAATGAGCTGTCTCACTCTGTCTCACTCAGCCCATTCCACTTTAATGAGTTGTCTCACTCAGCCCATCCCACTTTAATGAGTTGTCTCACTCAGCCCATCCCACTTTAATGAGTTGTCTCACTCAGCCCATTCCACTTTAATGAGTTGTCTCACTCAGCCCATTCCACTTTAATGAGTTGTCTCACTCAGCCCATTCCACTTTAATGAGTTGTCTCACTCAGCCCATTCCACTTTAATGAGCTGTCTCACTCTGTCTCACTCAGCCCATTCCACTTTAATGAGTTGTCTCACTCAGCCCATCCCACTTTAATGAGTTGTCTCACTCAGCCCATCCCACTTTAATGAGTTGTCTCACTCAGCCCATTCCACTTTAATGAGCTGTCTCACTCTGTCTCACTCAGCCCATTCCACTTTAATGAGTTGTCTCACTCAGCCCATCCCACTTTAATGAGTTGTCTCACTCAGCCCATCCCACTTTAATGAGTTGTCTCACTCAGCCCATTCCACTTTAATGAGCTGTCTCACTCATTCTCACTCAGCCCATCCCACTTTAATGAGCTGTCTCACTCTGTCTCACTCAGCCCATCCCACTTTAATGAGTTGTCTCACTCAGCCCATCCCACTTTAATGAGCTGTCTCACTCTGTCTCACTCAGCCCATTCCACTTTAATGAGTTTCTCACTCTGTCTCACTCAGCCCATCCCACTTTAATGAGTTGTCTCACTCAGCCCATTCCACTTTAATGAGTTGTCTCACTCTGTCTCACTCAGCCCATCCCACTTTAATGAGTTGTCTCACTCAGCCCATTCCACTTTAATGAGTTGTCTCACTCTGTCTCACTCAGCCCATCCCACTTTAATGAGCTGTCTCACTCTGTCTCACTCAGCCCATCCCACTTTAATGAGCTGTCTCACTCAGCCCATTCCAATTTAATGAGTTGTCTCACTCTGTCTCACTCAGCCCATTCCACTTTAATGAGTTGTCTCACTCTGTCTCACTCAGCCCATCCCACTTTAATGAGCTGTCTCACTCTGTCTCACTCAGCCCATTCCACTTTAATGAGTTGTCTCACTCTGTCTCACTCAGCCCATTCCACTTTAATGAGTTGTCTCACTCAGCCCATTCCACTTTAATGAGCTGTCTCACTCTGTCTCACTCAGCCCATTCCACTTTAATGAGTTGTCTCACTCAGCCCATCCCACTTTAATGAGTTGTCTCACTCAGCCCATCCCACTTTAATGAGTTGTCTCACTCAGCCCATCCCACTTTAATGAGCTGTCTCACTCTGTCTCACTCAGCCCATCCCACTTTAATGAGTTGTCTCACTCAGCCCATCCCACTTTAATGAGTTGTCTCACTCTGTCTCACTCAGCCCATCCCACTTTAATGAGCTGTCTCACTCTGTCTCACTCAGCCCATCCCACTTTAATGAGTTGTCTCACTCTGTCTCACTCAGCCCATCCCACTTTAATGAGCTGTCTCACTCTGTCTCACTCAGCCCATCCCACTTTAATGAGCTGTCTCACTCAGCCCATCCCACTTTAATGAGTTGTCTCACTCTGTCTCACTCAGCCCATCCCACTTTAATGAGCTGTCTCACTCTGTCTCACTCAGCCCATTCCACTTTAATGAGTTGTCTCACTCAGCCCATTCCACTTTAATGAGTTGTCTCACTCAGCCCATTCCACTTTAATGAGTTGTCTCACTCAGCCCATTCCACTTTAATGAGCTGTCTCACTCTGTCTCACTCAGCCCATTCCACTTTAATGAGTTGTCTCACTCAGCCCATCCCACTTTAATGAGTTGTCTCACTCAGCCCATCCCACTTTAATGAGTTGTCTCACTCAGCCCATTCCACTTTAATGAGTTGTCTCACTCAGCCCATTCCACTTTAATGAGTTGTCTCACTCAGCCCATTCCACTTTAATGAGTTGTCTCACTCAGCCCATTCCACTTTAATGAGCTGTCTCACTCTGTCTCACTCAGCCCATTCCACTTTAATGAGTTGTCTCACTCAGCCCATCCCACTTTAATGAGTTGTCTCACTCAGCCCATCCCACTTTAATGAGTTGTCTCACTCAGCCCATTCCACTTTAATGAGCTGTCTCACTCTGTCTCACTCAGCCCATTCCACTTTAATGAGTTGTCTCA
Organism: Oncorhynchus kisutch; assembly: GCF_002021735.2. Classification (NCBI taxonomy): domain Eukaryota; kingdom Metazoa; phylum Chordata; class Actinopteri; order Salmoniformes; family Salmonidae; genus Oncorhynchus; species Oncorhynchus kisutch. The sequence continues at coordinate 89,307 of NW_022265919.1, forward strand.
CTCAGCCCATCCCACTTTAATGAGTTGTCTCACTCAGCCCATCCCACTTTAATGAGTTGTCTCACTCAGCCCATTCCACTTTAATGAGCTGTCTCACTCTTCTCACTCAGCCCATCCCACTTTAATGAGCTGTCTCACTCTGTCTCACTCAGCCCATCCCACTTTAATGAGTTGTCTCACTCAGCCCATCCCACTTTAATGAGCTGTCTCACTCTGTCTCACTCAGCCCATTCCACTTTAATGAGTTGTCTCACTCTGTCTCACTCAGCCCATCCACTTTAATGAGTTGTCTCACTCAGCCCATCCCACTTTAATGAGTTGTCTCACTCTGTCTCACTCAGCCCATTCCACTTTAATGAGTTGTCTCACTCTGTCTCACTCAGCCCATCCCACTTTAATGAGTTGTCTCACTCAGCCCATTCCACTTTAATGAGTTGTCTCACTCTGTCTCACTCAGCCCATCCCACTTTAATGAGCTGTCTCACTCTGTCTCACTCAGCCCATCCCACTTTAATGAGCTGTCTCACTCAGCCCATCCACTTTAATGAGTTGTCTCACTCTGTCTCACTCAGCCCATTCCACTTTAATGAGTTGTCTCACTCTGTCTCACTCAGCCCATCCCACTTTAATGAGCTGTCTCACTCTGTCTCACTCAGCCCATTCCACTTTAATGAGTTGTCTCACTCAGCCCATTCCACTTTAATGAGTTGTCTCACTCAGCCCATTCCACTTTAATGAGTTGTCTCACTCAGCCCATTCCACTTTAATGAGTTGTCTCACTCAGCCCATTCCACTTTAATGAGTTGTCTCACTCAGCCCATTCCACTTTAATGAGCTGTCTCACTCTGTCTCACTCAGCCCATTCCACTTTAATGAGTTGTCTCACTCAGCCCATCCCACTTTAATGAGTTGTCTCACTCAGCCCATTCCACTTTAATGAGTTGTCTCACTCAGCCCATTCCACTTTAATGAGTTGTCTCACTCAGCCCATTCCACTTTAATGAGTTGTCTCACTCAGCCCATTCCACTTTAATGAGCTGTCTCACTCTGTCTCACTCAGCCCATTCCACTTTAATGAGTTGTCTCACTCAGCCCATCCCACTTTAATGAGTTGTCTCACTCAGCCCATCCCACTTTAATGAGTTGTCTCACTCAGCCCATTCCACTTTAATGAGCTGTCTCACTCTGTCTCACTCAGCCCATTCCACTTTAATGAGTTGTCTCACTCAGCCCATCCCACTTTAATGAGTTGTCTCACTCAGCCCATCCCACTTTAATGAGTTGTCTCACTCAGCCCATTCCACTTTAATGAGCTGTCTCACTCTTCTCACTCAGCCCATCCCACTTTAATGAGCTGTCTCACTCTGTCTCACTCAGCCCATCCCACTTTAATGAGTTGTCTCACTCAGCCCATCCCACTTTAATGAGCTGTCTCACTCTGTCTCACTCAGCCCATTCCACTTTAATGAGTTGTCTCACTCTGTCTCACTCAGCCCATCCCACTTTAATGAGTTGTCTCACTCAGCCCATTCCACTTTAATGAGTTGTCTCACTCTGTCTCACTCAGCCCATTCCACTTTAATGAGTTGTCTCACTCTGTCTCACTCAGCCCATCCCACTTTAATGAGTTGTCTCACTCAGCCCATTCCACTTTAATGAGTTGTCTCACTCTGTCTCACTCAGCCCATCCCACTTTAATGAGCTGTCTCACTCTGTCTCACTCAGCCCATCCCACTTTAATGAGCTGTCTCACTCAGCCCATTCCACTTTAATGAGTTGTCTCACTCTGTCTCACTCAGCCCATTCCACTTTAATGAGTTGTCTCACTCTGTCTCACTCAGCCCATCCCACTTTAATGAGCTGTCTCACTCTGTCTCACTCAGCCCATTCCACTTTAATGAGTTGTCTCACTCAGCCCATTCCACTTTAATGAGTTGTCTCACTCAGCCCATTCCACTTTAATGAGTTGTCTCACTCAGCCCATTCCACTTTAATGAGTTGTCTCACTCAGCCCATTCCACTTTAATGAGTTGTCTCACTCAGCCCATTCCACTTTAATGAGCTGTCTCACTCTGTCTCACTCAGCCCATTCCACTTTAATGAGTTGTCTCACTCAGCCCATCCCACTTTAATGAGTTGTCTCACTCAGCCCATCCCACTTTAATGAGTTGTCTCACTCAGCCCATTCCACTTTAATGAGTTGTCTCACTCTGTCTCACTCAGCCCATCCCACTTTAATGAGCTGTCTCACTCTGTCTCACTCAGCCCATCCCACTTTAATGAGCTGTCTCACTCAGCCCATTCCACTTTAATGAGTTGTCTCACTCTGTCTCACTCAGCCCATTCCACTTTAATGAGTTGTCTCACTCTGTCTCACTCAGCCCATCCACTTTAATGAGCTGTCTCACTCTGTCTCACTCAGCCCATTCCACTTTAATGAGTTGTCTCACTCAGCCCATTCCACTTTAATGAGTTGTCTCACTCAGCCCATTCCACTTTAATGAGTTGTCTCACTCAGCCCATTCCACTTTAATGAGTTGTCTCACTCAGCCCATTCCACTTTAATGAGTTGTCTCACTCAGCCCATTCCACTTTAATGAGCTGTCTCACTCTGTCTCACTCAGCCCATTCCACTTTAATGAGTTGTCTCACTCAGCCCATCCCACTTTAATGAGTTGTCTCACTCAGCCCATCCCACTTTAATGAGTTGTCTCACTCAGCCCATTCCACTTTAATGAGTTGTCTCACTCAGCCCATTCCACTTTAATGAGTTGTCTCACTCAGCCCATTCCACTTTAATGAGTTGTCTCACTCAGCCCATTCCACTTTAATGAGCTGTCTCACTCTGTCTCACTCAGCCCATTCCACTTTAATGAGTTGTCTCACTCAGCCCATCCCACTTTAATGAGTTGTCTCACTCAGCCCATTCCACTTTAATGAGTTGTCTCACTCAGCCCATTCCACTTTAATGAGTTGTCTCACTCAGCCCATTCCACTTTAATGAGTTGTCTCACTCAGCCCATTCCACTTTAATGAGCTGTCTCACTCTGTCTCACTCAGCCCATTCCACTTTAATGAGTTGTCTCACTCAGCCCATCCCACTTTAATGAGTTGTCTCACTCAGCCCATCCCACTTTAATGAGTTGTCTCACTCAGCCCATTCCACTTTAATGAGCTGTCTCACTCTGTCTCACTCAGCCCATTCCACTTTAATGAGTTGTCTCACTCAGCCCATCCCACTTTAATGAGTTGTCTCACTCAGCCCATCCCACTTTAATGAGTTGTCTCACTCAGCCCATTCCACTTTAATGAGCTGTCTCACTCTTCTCACTCAGCCCATCCCACTTTAATGAGCTGTCTCACTCTGTCTCACTCAGCCCATCCCACTTTAATGAGTTGTCTCACTCAGCCCATCCCACTTTAATGAGCTGTCTCACTCTGTCTCACTCAGCCCATTCCACTTTAATGAGTTGTCTCACTCTGTCTCACTCAGCCCATCCCACTTTAATGAGTTGTCTCACTCAGCCCATTCCACTTTAATGAGTTGTCTCACTCTGTCTCACTCAGCCCATTCCACTTTAATGAGTTGTCTCACTCTGTCTCACTCAGCCCATCCCACTTTAATGAGTTGTCTCACTCAGCCCATTCCACTTTAATGAGTTGTCTCACTCTGTCTCACTCAGCCCATCCCACTTTAATGAGCTGTCTCACTCTGTCTCACTCAGCCCATCCCACTTTAATGAGCTGTCTCACTCAGCCCATTCCAATTTAATGAGTTGTCTCACTCTGTCTCACTCAGCCCATTCCACTTTAATGAGTTGTCTCACTCTGTCTCACTCAGCCCATCCCACTTTAATGAGCTGTCTCACTCTGTCTCACTCAGCCCATTCCACTTTAATGAGTTGTCTCACTCAGCCCATTCCACTTTAATGAGTTGTCTCACTCAGCCCATTCCACTTTAATGAGTTGTCTCACTCAGCCCATTCCACTTTAATGAGTTGTCTCACTCAGCCCATTCCACTTTAATGAGTTGTCTCACTCAGCCCATTCCACTTTAATGAGCTGTCTCACTCTGTCTCACTCAGCCCATTCCACTTTAATGAGTTGTCTCACTCAGCCCATCCCACTTTAATGAGTTGTCTCACTCAGCCCATCCCACTTTAATGAGTTGTCTCACTCAGCCCATTCCACTTTAATGAGTTGTCTCACTCTGTCTCACTCAGCCCATCCCACTTTAATGAGCTGTCTCACTCTGTCTCACTCAGCCCATCCCACTTTAATGAGCTGTCTCACTCAGCCCATCCCACTTTAATGAGTTGTCTCACTCTGTCTCACTCAGCCCATTCCACTTTAATGAGTTGTCTCACTCTGTCTCACTCAGCCCATCCCACTTTAATGAGCTGTCTCACTCTGTCTCACTCAGCCCATTCCACTTTAATGAGTTGTCTCACTCAGCCCATTCCACTTTAATGAGTTGTCTCACTCAGCCCATTCCACTTTAATGAGTTGTCTCACTCAGCCCATTCCACTTTAATGAGTTGTCTCACTCAGCCCATTCCACTTTAATGAGCTGTCTCACTCTGTCTCACTCAGCCCATTCCACTTTAATGAGTTGTCTCACTCAGCCCATCCCACTTTAATGAGTTGTCTCACTCAGCCCATCCCACTTTAATGAGTTGTCTCACTCAGCCCATTCCACTTTAATGAGTTGTCTCACTCAGCCCATTCCACTTTAATGAGTTGTCTCACTCAGCCCATTCCACTTTAATGAGTTGTCTCACTCAGCCCATTCCACTTTAATGAGCTGTCTCACTCTGTCTCACTCAGCCCATTCCACTTTAATGAGTTGTCTCACTCAGCCCATCCCACTTTAATGAGTTGTCTCACTCAGCCCATCCCACTTTAATGAGTTGTCTCACTCAGCCCATTCCACTTTAATGAGCTGTCTCACTCTGTCTCACTCAGCCCATTCCACTTTAATGAGTTGTCTCACTCAGCCCATCCCACTTTAATGAGTTGTCTCACTCAGCCCATCCCACTTTAATGAGTTGTCTCACTCAGCCCATTCCACTTTAATGAGCTGTCTCACTCATTCTCACTCAGCCCATCCCACTTTAATGAGCTGTCTCACTCTGTCTCACTCAGCCCATTCCACTTTAATGAGCTGTCTCACTCAGCCCATCCCACTTTAATGAGTTGTCTCACTCTGTCTCACTCAGCCCATTCCACTTTAATGAGTTGTCTCACTCAGCCCATCTCACTTTAATGAGTTGTCTCACTCAGCCCATTCCACTTTAATGAGCTGTCTCACTCTGTCTCACTCAGCCCATCCCACTTTAATGAGTTGTCTCACTCAGCCCATCCCACTTTAATGAGTTGTCTCACTCAGCCCATCCCACTTTAATGAGCTGTCTCACTCTGTCTCACTCAGCCCATTCCACTTTAATGAGTTTCCTCACTCTGTCTCACTCAGCCCATCCCACTTTAATGAGTTGTCTCACTCAGCCCATTCCACTTTAATGAGTTGTCTCACTCTGTCTCACTCAGCCCATCCCACTTTAATGAGCTGTCTCACTCTGTCTCACTCAGCCCATCCCACTTTAATGAGCTGTCTCACTCAGCCCATTCCACTTTAATGAGTTGTCTCACTCTGTCTCACTCAGCCCATTCCACTTTAATGAGTTGTCTCACTCTGTCTCACTCAGCCCATCCCACTTTAATGAGTTGTCTCACTCAGCCCATTCCACTTTAATGAGTTGTCTCACTCTGTCTCACTCAGCCCATCCCACTTTAATGAGCTGTCTCACTCTGTCTCACTCAGCCCATCCCACTTTAATGAGCTGTCTCACTCAGCCCATCCCACTTTAATGAGTTGTCTCACTCTGTCTCACTCAGCCCATTCCACTTTAATGAGTTGTCTCACTCTGTCTCACTCAGCCCATCCCACTTTAATGAGCTGTCTCACTCTGTCTCACTCAGCCCATTCCACTTTAATGAGTTGTCTCACTCAGCCCATTCCACTTTAATGAGTTGTCTCACTCAGCCCATTCCACTTTAATGAGTTGTCTCACTCAGCCCATTCCACTTTAATGAGTTGTCTCACTCAGCCCATTCCACTTTAATGAGTTGTCTCACTCAGCCCATTCCACTTTAATGAGCTGTCTCACTCTGTCTCACTCAGCCCATTCCACTTTAATGAGTTGTCTCACTCAGCCCATCCCACTTTAATGAGTTGTCTCACTCAGCCCATCCCACTTTAATGAGTTGTCTCACTCAGCCCATTCCACTTTAATGAGTTGTCTCACTCTGTCTCACTCAGCCCATCCCACTTTAATGAGCTGTCTCACTCTGTCTCACTCAGCCCATCCCACTTTAATGAGCTGTCTCACTCAGCCCATTCCACTTTAATGAGTTGTCTCACTCTGTCTCACTCAGCCCATTCCACTTTAATGAGTTGTCTCACTCTGTCTCACTCAGCCCATCCCACTTTAATGAGCTGTCTCACTCTGTCTCACTCAGCCCATTCCACTTTAATGAGTTGTCTCACTCAGCCCATTCCACTTTAATGAGTTATCTCACTCAGCCCATTCCACTTTAATGAGTTGTCTCACTCAGCCCATTCCACTTTAATGAGTTGTCTCACTCAGCCCATTCCACTTTAATGAGCTGTCTCACTCTGTCTCACTCAGCCCATTCCACTTTAATGAGTTGTCTCACTCAGCCCATCCCACTTTAATGAGTTGTCTCACTCAGCCCATCCCACTTTAATGAGTTGTCTCACTCAGCCCATTCCACTTTAATGAGTTGTCTCACTCAGCCCATTCCACTTTAATGAGTTGTCTCACTCAGCCCATTCCACTTTAATGAGTTGTCTCACTCAGCCCATTCCACTTTAATGAGCTGTCTCACTCTGTCTCACTCAGCCCATTCCACTTTAATGAGTTGTCTCACTCAGCCCATCCCACTTTAATGAGTTGTCTCACTCAGCCCATCCCACTTTAATGAGTTGTCTCACTCAGCCCATTCCACTTTAATGAGCTGTCTCACTCTGTCTCACTCAGCCCATTCCACTTTAATGAGTTGTCTCACTCAGCCCATCCCACTTTAATGAGTTGTCTCACTCAGCCCATCCCACTTTAATGAGTTGTCTCACTCAGCCCATTCCACTTTAATGAGCTGTCTCACTCTTCTCACTCAGCCCATCCCACTTTAATGAGCTGTCTCACTCTGTCTCACTCAGCCCATTCCACTTTAATGAGCTGTCTCACTCAGCCCATCCCACTTTAATGAGTTGTCTCACTCTGTCTCACTCAGCCCATTCCACTTTAATGAGTTGTCTCACTCAGCCCATCCCACTTTAATGAGTTGTCTCACTCAGCCCATTCCACTTTAATGAGCTGTCTCACTCTGTCTCACTCAGCCCATCCCACTTTAATGAGTTGTCTCACTCAGCCCATCCCACTTTAATGAGTTGTCTCACTCAGCCCATCCCACTTTAATGAGCTGTCTCACTCTGTCTCACTCAGCCCATTCCACTTTAATGAGTTGTCACTCTGTCTCACTCAGCCCATCCCACTTTAATGAGTTGTCTCACTCAGCCCATTCCACTTTAATGAGTTGTCTCACTCTGTCTCACTCAGCCCATCCCACTTTAATGAGCTGTCTCACTCTGTCTCACTCAGCCCATCCCACTTTAATGAGCTGTCTCACTCAGCCCATTCCACTTTAATGAGTTGTCTCACTCTGTCTCACTCAGCCCATTCCACTTTAATGAGCTGTCTCACTCTGTCTCACTCAGCCCATTCCACTTTAATGAGCTGTCTCACTCTGCCCATCCCACTTTAATGAGTTGTCTCACTCTGTCTCACTCTGCCCATCCCACTTTAATGAGTTGTCTCACTCTGTCTCACTCAGCCCATCCCACTTTAATGAGCTGTCTCACTCTGTCTCACTCAGCCCATTCCACTTTAATGAGTTGTCTCACTCTGTCTCACTCAGCCCATCCCACTTTAATGAGCTGTCTCACTCTGTCTCACTCAGCCCATTCCACTTTAATGAGTTGTCTCACTCAGCCCATTCCACTTTAATGAGTTGTCTCACTCAGCCCATTCCACTTTAATGAGTTGTCTCACTCAGCCCATCCCACTTTAATGAGTTGTCTCACTCAGCCCATCCCACTTTAATGAGTTGTCTCACTCAGCCCATTCCACTTTAATGAGTTGTCTCACTCAGCCCATTCCACTTTAATGAGTTGTCTCACTCAGCCCATTCCACTTTAATGAGTTGTCTCACTCAGCCCATTCCACTTTAATGAGCTGTCTCACTCTGTCTCACTCAGCCCATTCCACTTTAATGAGTTGTCTCACTCAGCCCATCCCACTTTAATGAGTTGTCTCACTCAGCCCATCCCACTTTAATGAGTTGTCTCACTCAGCCCATTCCACTTTAATGAGCTGTCTCACTCTGTCTCACTCAGCCCATTCCACTTTAATGAGTTGTCTCACTCAGCCCATCCCACTTTAATGAGTTGTCTCACTCAGCCCATCCCACTTTAATGAGTTGTCTCACTCAGCCCATTCCACTTTAATGAGCTGTCTCACTCTTCTCACTCAGCCCATCCCACTTTAATGAGCTGTCTCACTCTGTCTCACTCAGCCCATCCCACTTTAATGAGTTGTCTCACTCAGCCCATCCCACTTTAATGAGCTGTCTCACTCTGTCTCACTCAGCCCATTCCACTTTAATGAGTTTCTCACTCTGTCTCACTCAGCCCATCCCACTTTAATGAGTTGTCTCACTCAGCCCATTCCACTTTAATGAGCTGTCTCACTCTGTCTCACTCAGCCCATTCCACTTTAATGAGTTTCTCACTCTGTCTCACTCAGCCCATCCCACTTTAATGAGTTGTCTCACTCAGCCCATTCCACTTTAATGAGTTGTCTCACTCTGTCTCACTCAGCCCATCCCACTTTAATGAGCTGTCTCACTCTGTCTCACTCAGCCCATCCCACTTTAATGAGTTGTCTCACTCAGCCCATTCCACTTTAATGAGTTGTCTCACTCTGTCTCACTCAGCCCATTCCACTTTAATGAGCTGTCTCACTCTGTCTCACTCAGCCCATTCCACTTTAATGAGCTGTCTCACTCAGCCCATCCCACTTTAATGAGTTGTCTCACTCTGTCTCACTCAGCCCATCCCACTTTAATGAGTTGTCTCACTCTGTCTCACTCAGCCCATCCCACTTTAATGAGCTGTCTCACTCTGTCTCACTCAGCCCATCCCACTTTAATGAGTTGTCTCACTCAGCCCATCCCACTTTAATGAGTTGTCTCACTCTGTCTCACTCAGCCCATCCCACTTTAATGAGCTGTCTCACTCTGTCTCACTCAGCCCATTCCACTTTAATGAGTTGTCTCACTCAGCCCATCCCACTTTAATGAGCTGTCTCACTCTGTCTCACTCAGCCCATTCCACTTTAATGAGTTGTCTCACTCTGTCTCACTCAGCCCATCCCACTTTAATGAGTTGTCTCACTCAGCCCATTCCACTTTAATGAGCTGTCTCACTCTGTCTCACTCAGCCCATTCCACTTTAATGAGTTTCTCACTCTGTCTCACTCAGCCCATCCCACTTTAATGAGTTGTCTCACTCAGCCCATTCCACTTTAATGAGTTGTCTCACTCTGTCTCACTCAGCCCATCCCACTTTAATGAGCTGTCTCACTCTGTCTCACTCAGCCCATCCCACTTTAATGAGCTGTCTCACTCAGCCCATTCCACTTTAATGAGTTGTCTCACTCTGTCTCACTCAGCCCATTCCACTTTAATGAGCTGTCTCACTCTGTCTCACTCAGCCCATTCCACTTTAATGAGCTGTCTCACTCAGCCCATCCCACTTTAATGAGTTGTCTCACTCTGTCTCACTCAGCCCATCCACTTTAATGAGTTGTCTCACTCTGTCTCACTCAGCCCATCCCACTTTAATGAGCTGTCTCACTCTGTCTCACTCAGCCCATCCCACTTTAATGAGTTGTCTCACTCAGCCCATCCCACTTTAATGAGTTGTCTCACTCTGTCTCACTCAGCCCATCCCACTTTAATGAGCTGTCTCACTCTGTCTCACTCAGCCCATTCCACTTTAATGAGTTGTCTCACTCAGCCCATTCCACTTTAATGAGTTGTCTCACTCAGCCCATTCCACTTTAATGAGTTGTCTCACTCAGCCCATCCCACTTTAATGAGTTGTCTCACTCAGCCCATCCCACTTTAATGAGTTGTCTCACTCAGCCCATTCCACTTTAATGAGTTGTCTCACTCAGCCCATTCCACTTTAATGAGTTGTCTCACTCAGCCCATTCCACTTTAATGAGTTGTCTCACTCAGCCCATTCCACTTTAATGAGCTGTCTCACTCTGTCTCACTCAGCCCATTCCACTTTAATGAGTTGTCTCACTCAGCCCATCCCACTTTAATGAGTTGTCTCACTCAGCCCATCCCACTTTAATGAGTTGTCTCACTCAGCCCATTCCACTTTAATGAGCTGTCTCACTCTGTCTCACTCAGCCCATTCCACTTTAATGAGTTGTCTCACTCAGCCCATCCCACTTTAATGAGTTGTCTCACTCAGCCCATCCCACTTTAATGAGTTGTCTCACTCAGCCCATTCCACTTTAATGAGCTGTCTCACTCTTCTCACTCAGCCCATCCCACTTTAATGAGCTGTCTCACTCTGTCTCACTCAGCCCATCCCACTTTAATGAGTTGTCTCACTCAGCCCATCCCACTTTAATGAGCTGTCTCACTCTGTCTCACTCAGCCCATTCCACTTTAATGAGTTTCTCACTCTGTCTCACTCAGCCCATCCCACTTTAATGAGTTGTCTCACTCAGCCCATTCCACTTTAATGAGCTGTCTCACTCTGTCTCACTCAGCCCATTCCACTTTAATGAGTTTCTCACTCTGTCTCACTCAGCCCATCCCACTTTAATGAGTTGTCTCACTCAGCCCATTCCACTTTAATGAGTTGTCTCACTCTGTCTCACTCAGCCCATCCCACTTTAATGAGCTGTCTCACTCTGTCTCACTCAGCCCATCCCACTTTAATGAGCTGTCTCACTCAGCCCATTCCAATTTAATGAGTTGTCTCACTCTGTCTCACTCAGCCCATTCCACTTTAATGAGTTGTCTCACTCTGTCTCACTCAGCCCATCCCACTTTAATGAGCTGTCTCACTCTGTCTCACTCAGCCCATTCCACTTTAATGAGTTGTCTCACTCAGCCCATTCCACTTTAATGAGTTGTCTCACTCAGCCCATTCCACTTTAATGAGTTGTCTCACTCAGCCCATTCCACTTTAATGAGTTGTCTCACTCAGCCCATTCCACTTTAATGAGTTGTCTCACTCAGCCCATTCCACTTTAATGAGCTGTCTCACTCTGTCTCACTCAGCCCATTCCACTTTAATGAGTTGTCTCACTCAGCCCATCCCACTTTAATGAGTTGTCTCACTCAGCCCATCCCACTTTAATGAGTTGTCTCACTCAGCCCATTCCACTTTAATGAGTTGTCTCACTCAGCCCATTCCACTTTAATGAGCTGTCTCACTCAGCCCATTCCACTTTAATGAGTTGTCTCACTCAGCCCATTCCACTTTAATGAGCTGTCTCACTCTGTCTCACTCAGCCCATTCCACTTTAATGAGTTGTCTCACTCAGCCCATCCCACTTTAATGAGTTGTCTCACTCAGCCCATCCCACTTTAATGAGTTGTCTCACTCAGCCCATTCCACTTTAATGAGCTGTCTCACTCTGTCTCACTCAGCCCATTCCACTTTAATGAGTTGTCTCACTCAGCCCATCCCACTTTAATGAGTTGTCTCACTCAGCCCATCCCACTTTAATGAGTTGTCTCACTCAGCCCATTCCACTTTAATGAGCTGTCTCACTCATTCTCACTCAGCCCATCCCACTTTAATGAGCTGTCTCACTCTGTCTCACTCAGCCCATTCCACTTTAATGAGCTGTCTCACTCAGCCCATCCCACTTTAATGAGTTGTCTCACTCTGTCTCACTCAGCCCATTCCACTTTAATGAGTTGTCTCACTCAGCCCATCTCACTTTAATGAGCTGTCTCACTCAGCCCATTCCACTTTAATGAGCTGTCTCACTCTGTCTCACTCAGCCCATCCGAGTGAGCTGTCTCACTCATTCTCACTCAGCCCATCCCACTTTAATGAGCTGTCTCACTCTGTCTCACTCAGCCCATTCCACTTTAATGAGCTGTCTCACTCTGCCCATCCCACTTTAATGAGTTGTCTCACTCTGTCTCACTCAGCCCATTCCACTTTAATGAGTTGTCTCACTCAGCCCATCCACTTTAATGAGTTGTCTCACTCAGCCCATTCCACTTTAATGAGCTGTCTCACTCTGTCTCACTCAGCCCATCCCACTTTAATGAGTTGTCTCACTCAGCCCATCCCACTTTAATGAGTTGTCTCACTCAGCCCATCCCACTTTAATGAGCTGTCTCACTCTGTCTCACTCAGCCCATTCCACTTTAATGAGTTTCCTCACTCTGTCTCACTCAGCCCATCCCACTTTAATGAGTTGTCTCACTCAGCCCATTCCACTTTAATGAGTTGTCTCACTCTGTCTCACTCAGCCCATCCCACTTTAATGAGCTGTCTCACTCAGCCCATCCCACTTTAATGAGCTGTCTCACTCAGCCCATTCCACTTTAATGAGTTGTCTCACTCTGTCTCACTCAGCCCATTCCACTTTAATGAGCTGTCTCACTCTGTCTCACTCAGCCCATTCCACTTTAATGAGCTGTCTCACTCAGCCCATCCCACTTTAATGAGTTGTCTCACTCTGTCTCACTCAGCCCATCCCACTTTAATGAGTTGTCTCACTCTGTCTCACTCAGCCCATCCCACTTTAATGAGCTGTCTCACTCTGTCTCACTCAGCCCATTCCACTTTAATGAGTTGTCTCACTCAGCCCATTCCACTTTAATGAGTTTCTCACTCAGCCCATTCCACTTTAATGAGTTGTCTCACTCAGCCCATTCCACTTTAATGAGTTGTCTCACTCAGCCCATTCCACTTTAATGAGTTGTCTCACTCAGCCCATTCCACTTTAATGAGCTGTCTCACTCTGTCTCACTCAGCCCATTCCACTTTAATGAGTTGTCTCACTCAGCCCATCCCACTTTAATGAGTTGTCTCACTCAGCCCATCCCACTTTAATGAGTTGTCTCACTCAGCCCATCCCACTTTAATGAGCTGTCTCACTCTGTCTCACTCAGCCCATCCCACTTTAATGAGCTGTCTCACTCAGCCCATCCCACTTTAATGAGTTGTCTCACTCTGTCTCACTCAGCCCATTCCACTTTAATGAGCTGTCTCACTCTGTCTCACTCAGCCCATCCCACTTTAATGAGCTGTCTCACTCAGCCCATCCCACTTTAATGAGTTGTCTCACTCTGTCTCACTCAGCCCATCCCACTTTAATGAGCTGTCTCACTCTGTCTCACTCAGCCCATTCCACTTTAATGAGTTGTCTCACTCAGCCCATTCCACTTTAATGAGCTGTCTCACTCTGTCTCACTCAGCCCATTCCACTTTAATGAGTTGTCTCACTCAGCCCATCCACTTTAATGAGTTGTCTCACTCAGCCCATCCCACTTTAATGAGTTGTCTCACTCAGCCCATTCCACTTTAATGAGTTGTCTCACTCAGCCCATTCCACTTTAATGAGTTGTCTCACTCAGCCCATCCCACTTTAATGAGTTGTCTCACTCAGCCCATCCCACTTTAATGAGTTGTCTCACTCAGCCCATTCCACTTTAATGAGCTGTCTCACTCTGTCTCACTCAGCCCATTCCACTTTAATGAGTTTCTCACTCTGTCTCACTCAGCCCATCCCACTTTAATGAGTTGTCTCACTCAGCCCATTCCACTTTAATGAGTTGTCTCACTCTGTCTCACTCAGCCCATCCCACTTTAATGAGCTGTCTCACTCTGTCTCACTCAGCCCATCCCACTTTAATGAGTTGTCTCACTCAGCCCATTCCACTTTAATGAGTTGTCTCACTCTGTCTCACTCAGCCCATTCCACTTTAATGAGCTGTCTCACTCTGTCTCACTCAGCCCATTCCACTTTAATGAGTTGTCTCACTCAGCCCATCCCACTTTAATGAGTTGTCTCACTCTGTCTCACTCAGCCCATCCCACTTTAATGAGTTGTCTCACTCTGTCTCACTCAGCCCATCCCACTTTAATGAGCTGTCTCACTCTGTCTCACTCAGCCCATTCCACTTTAATGAGTTGTCTCACTCTGTCTCACTCAGCCCATCCCACTTTAATGAGCTGTCTCACTCTGTCTCACTCAGCCCATCCCACTTTAATGAGCTGTCTCACTCAGCCCATCCCACTTTAATGAGTTGTCTCACTCTGTCTCACTCAGCCCATCCCACTTTAATGAGCTGTCTCACTCTGTCTCACTCAGCCCATTCCACTTTAATGAGTTGTCTCACTCAGCCCATTCCACTTTAATGAGTTGTCTCACTCAGCCCATTCCACTTTAATGAGTTGTCTCACTCAGCCCATCCCACTTTAATGAGTTGTCTCACTCAGCCCATCCCACTTTAATGAGTTGTCTCACTCAGCCCATTCCACTTTAATGAGTTGTCTCACTCAGCCCATTCCACTTTAATGAGTTGTCTCACTCAGCCCATTCCACTTTAATGAGTTGTCTCACTCAGCCCATTCCACTTTAATGAGCTGTCTCACTCTGTCTCACTCAGCCCATTCCACTTTAATGAGTTGTCTCACTCAGCCCATCCCACTTTAATGAGTTGTCTCACTCAGCCCATCCCACTTTAATGAGTTGTCTCACTCAGCCCATTCCACTTTAATGAGCTGTCTCACTCTGTCTCACTCAGCCCATTCCACTTTAATGAGTTGTCTCACTCAGCCCATCCCACTTTAATGAGTTGTCTCACTCAGCCCATCCCACTTTAATGAGTTGTCTCACTCAGCCCATTCCACTTTAATGAGCTGTCTCACTCATTCTCACTCAGCCCATCCCACTTTAATGAGCTGTCTCACTCTGTCTCACTCAGCCCATCCCACTTTAATGAGTTGTCTCACTCAGCCCATCCCACTTTAATGAGCTGTCTCACTCTGTCTCACTCAGCCCATTCCACTTTAATGAGTTTCTCACTCTGTCTCACTCAGCCCATCCCACTTTAATGAGTTGTCTCACTCAGCCCATTCCACTTTAATGAGCTGTCTCACTCTGTCTCACTCAGCCCATTCCACTTTAATGAGTTTCCTCACTCTGTCTCACTCAGCCCATCCCACTTTAATGAGTTGTCTCACTCAGCCCATTCCACTTTAATGAGTTGTCTCACTCTGTCTCACTCAGCCCATCCCACTTTAATGAGCTGTCTCACTCTGTCTCACTCAGCCCATCCCACTTTAATGAGCCTGTCTCACTCAGCCCATTCCACTTTAATGAGTTGTCTCACTCTGTCTCACTCAGCCCATTCCACTTTAATGAGCTGTCTCACTCTGTCTCACTCAGCCCATTCACTTTAATGAGCTGTCTCACTCAGCCCATCCCACTTTAATGAGTTGTCTCACTCTGTCTCACTCAGCCCATCCCACTTTAATGAGTTGTCTCACTCTGTCTCACTCAGCCCATCCCACTTTAATGAGCTGTCTCACTCTGTCTCACTCAGCCCATCCCACTTTAATGAGCTGTCTCACTCAGCCCATCCCACTTTAATGAGTTGTCTCACTCTGTCTCACTCAGCCCATCCCACTTTAATGAGCTGTCTCACTCTGTCTCACTCAGCCCATTCCACTTTAATGAGTTGTCTCACTCAGCCCATCCCACTTTAATGAGCTGTCTCACTCTGTCTCACTCAGCCCATTCCACTTTAATGAGTTCTCACTCTGTCTCACTCAGCCCATCCCACTTTAATGAGTTGTCTCACTCAGCCCATTCCACTTTAATGAGCTGTCTCACTCTGTCTCACTCAGCCCATTCCACTTTAATGAGTTTCTCACTCTGTCTCACTCAGCCCATCCCACTTTAATGAGTTGTCTCACTCAGCCCATTCCACTTTAATGAGTTGTCTCACTCTGTCTCACTCAGCCCATCCCACTTTAATGAGCTGTCTCACTCTGTCTCACTCAGCCCATCCCACTTTAATGAGTGTCTCACTCAGCCCATTCCACTTTAATGAGTTGTCTCACTCTGTCTCACTCAGCCCATTCCACTTTAATGAGCTGTCTCACTCTGTCTCACTCAGCCCATTCCACTTTAATGAGCTGTCTCACTCTGCCCATCCCACTTTAATGAGTTGTCTCACTCTGTCTCACTCAGCCCATCCCACTTTAATGAGTTGTCTCACTCTGTCTCACTCAGCCCATCCCACTTTAATGAGCTGTCTCACTCTGTCTCACTCAGCCCATCCCACTTTAATGAGCTGTCTCACTCAGCCCATCCCACTTTAATGAGTTGTCTCACTCTGTCTCACTCAGCCCATCCCACTTTAATGAGCTGTCTCACTCTGTCTCACTCAGCCCATTCCACTTTAATGAGTTGTCTCACTCAGCCCATTCCACTTTAATGAGTTGTCTCACTCAGCCCATTCCACTTTAATGAGTTGTCTCACTCAGCCCATCCCACTTTAATGAGTTGTCTCACTCAGCCCATCCCACTTTAATGAGTTGTCTCACTCAGCCCATTCCACTTTAATGAGTTGTCTCACTCAGCCCATTCCACTTTAATGAGTTGTCTCACTCAGCCCATTCCACTTTAATGAGTTGTCTCACTCAGCCCATTCCTCTTTAATGAGCTGTCTCACTCTGTCTCACTCAGCCCATTCCACTTTAATGAGTTGACTCACTCAGCCCATCCCACTTTAATGAGTTGTCTCACTCAGCCCATCCCACTTTAATGAGTTGTCTCACTCAGCCCATTCCACTTTAATGAGCTGTCTCACTCTGTCTCACTCAGCCCATTCCACTTTAATGAGTTGTCTCACTCAGCCCATCCCACTTTAATGAGTTGTCTCACTCAGCCCATCCCACTTTAATGAGTTGTCTCACTCAGCCCATTCCACTTTAATGAGCTGTCTCACTCATTCTCACTCAGCCCATCCCACTTTAATGAGCTGTCTCACTCTGTCTCACTCAGCCCATCCCACTTTAATGAGTTGTCTCACTCAGCCCATCCCACTTTAATGAGCTGTCTCACTCTGTCTCACTCAGCCCATTCCACTTTAATGAGTTTCCTCACTCTGTCTCACTCAGCCCATCCCACTTTAATGAGTTGTCTCACTCAGCCCATTCCACTTTAATGAGCTGTCTCACTCTGTCTCACTCAGCCCATTCCACTTTAATGAGTTTCCTCACTCTGTCTCACTCAGCCCATCCCACTTTAATGAGTTGTCTCACTCAGCCCATTCCACTTTAATGAGTTGTCTCACTCTGTCTCACTCAGCCCATCCCACTTTAATGAGCTGTCTCACTCTGTCTCACTCAGCCCATCCCACTTTAATGAGCTGTCTCACTCAGCCCATTCCAATTTAATGAGTTGTCTCACTCTGTCTCACTCAGCCCATTCCACTTTAATGAGTTGTCTCACTCTGTCTCACTCAGCCCATCCCACTTTAATGAGCTGTCTCACTCTGTCTCACTCAGCCCATTCCACTTTAATGAGTTGTCTCACTCAGCCCATTCCACTTTAATGAGTTTTCTCACTCATCCCATTCCACTTTAATGAGTTGTCTCACTCAGCCCATTCCACTTTAATGAGTTGTCTCACTCAGCCCATTCCACTTTAATGAGTTGTCTCACTCAGCCCATTCCACTTTAATGAGCTGTCTCACTCTGTCTCACTCAGCCCATTCCACTTTAATGAGTTGTCTCACTCAGCCCATCCCACTTTAATGAGTTGTCTCACTCAGCCCATTCCACTTTAATGAGTTGTCTCACTCAGCCCATTCCACTTTAATGAGCTGTCTCACTCAGCCCATTCCACTTTAATGAGTTGTCTCACTCAGCCCATTCCACTTTAATGAGCTGTCTCACTCTGTCTCACCCAGCCCATTCCACTTTAATGAGTTGACTCACTCAGCCCATCCCACTTTAATGAGTTGTCTCACTCAGCCCATCCCACTTTAATGAGTTGTCTCACTCAGCCCATTCCACTTTAATGAGCTGTCTCACTCTGTCTCACTCAGCCCATTCCACTTTAATGAGTTGTCTCACTCAGCCCATCCCACTTTAATGAGTTGTCTCACTCAGCCCATCCCACTTTAATGAGTTGTCTCACTCAGCCCATTCCACTTTAATGAGCTGTCTCACTCATTCTCACTCAGCCCATCCCACTTTAATGAGCTGTCTCACTCTGTCTCACTCAGCCCATTCCACTTTAATGAGCTGTCTCACTCTGCCCATCCCACTTTAATGAGTTGTATCACTCTGTCTCACTCAGCCCATTCCACTTTAATGAGTTGTCTCACTCAGCCCATCTCACTTTAATGAGCTGTCTCACTCAGCCCATTCCACTTTAATGAGCTGTCTCACTCTGTCTCACTCAGCCCATCCCACTTTAATGAGTTGTCTCACTCAGCCCATCCCACTTTAATGAGTTGTCTCACTCAGCCCATCCCACTTTAATGAGCTGTCTCACTCTGTCTCACTCAGCCCATTCCACTTTAATGAGTTTCCTCACTCTGTCTCACTCAGCCCATCCCACTTTAATGAGTTGTCTCACTCAGCCCATTCCACTTTAATGAGTTGTCTCACTCTGTCTCACTCAGCCCATCCCACTTTAATGAGCTGTCTCACTCAGCCCATCCCACTTTAATGAGCTGTCTCACTCAGCCCATTCCAATTTAATGAGTTGTCTCACTCTGTCTCACTCAGCCCATTCCACTTTAATGAGCTGTCTCACTCTGTCTCACTCAGCCCATTCCACTTTAATGAGCTGTCTCACTCTGCCCATCCCACTTTAATGAGTTGTCTCACTCTGTCTCACTCTGCCCATCCCACTTTAA
The DNA here is from genome assembly GCF_002021735.2 of Oncorhynchus kisutch. Classification (NCBI taxonomy): domain Eukaryota; kingdom Metazoa; phylum Chordata; class Actinopteri; order Salmoniformes; family Salmonidae; genus Oncorhynchus; species Oncorhynchus kisutch. The sequence goes on from NW_022265919.1 coordinate 108,384, forward strand.
TGAGTTGTCTCACTCTGTCTCACTCAGCCCATCCCACTTTAATGAGCTGTCTCACTCTGTCTCACTCAGCCCATTCCACTTTAATGAGTTGTCTCACTCAGCCCATTCCACTTTAATGAGTTTTCTCACTCATCCCATTCCACTTTAATGAGTTGTCTCACTCAGCCCATTCCACTTTAATGAGTTGTCTCACTCAGCCCATTCCACTTTAATGAGTTGTCTCACTCAGCCCATTCCACTTTAATGAGCTGTCTCACTCTGTCTCACTCAGCCCATTCCACTTTAATGAGTTGTCTCACTCAGCCCATCCCACTTTAATGAGTTGTCTCACTCAGCCCATCCCACTTTAATGAGTTGTCTCACTCAGCCCATCCCACTTTAATGAGCTGTCTCACTCTGTCTCACTCAGCCCATCCCACTTTAATGAGCTGTCTCACTCAGCCCATCCCACTTTAATGAGTTGTCTCACTCTGTCTCACTCAGCCCATTCCACTTTAATGAGCTGTCTCACTCTGTCTCACTCAGCCCATCCCACTTTAATGAGCTGTCTCACTCTGCCCATCCCACTTTAATGAGTTGTCTCACTCTGTCTCACTCAGCCCATCCCACTTTAATGAGCTGTCTCACTCTGTCTCACTCAGCCCATTCCACTTTAATGAGTTGTCTCACTCAGCCCATTCCACTTTAATGAGCTGTCTCACTCTGTCTCACCCAGCCCATTCCACTTTAATGAGTTGTCTCACTCAGCCCATCCGACTTTAATGAGTTGTCTCACTCAGCCCATCCCACTTTAATGAGTTGTCTCACTCAGCCCATTCCACTTTAATGAGTTGTCTCACCCAGCCCATTCCACTTTAATGAGTTGACTCACTCAGCCCATCCCACTTTAATGAGTTGTCTCACTCAGCCCATCCCACTTTAATGAGTTGTCTCACTCAGCCCATTCCACTTTAATGAGCTGTCTCACTCTGTCTCACTCAGCCCATCCCACTTTAATGAGTTGTCTCACTCAGCCCATTCCACTTTAATGAGCTGTCTCACTCTGTCTCACTCAGCCCATTCCACTTTAATGAGTTGTCTCACTCAGCCCATCCCACTTTAATGAGTTGTCTCACTCAGCCCATCCCACTTTAATGAGTTGTCTCACTCAGCCCATTCCACTTTAATGAGTTGTCTCACTCAGCCCATTCCACTTTAATGAGCTGTCTCACTCAGCCCATTCCACTTTAATGAGTTGTCTCACTCAGCCCATTCCTCTTTAATGAGCTGTCTCACTCTGTCTCACTCAGCCCATTCCACTTTAATGAGTTGTCTCACTCAGCCCATCCCACTTTAATGAGTTGTCTCACTCAGCCCATCCCACTTTAATGAGTTGTCTCACTCAGCCCATTCCACTTTAATGAGCTGTCTCACTCTGTCTCACTCAGCCATTCCACTTTAATGAGTTGTCTCACTCAGCCCATCCACTTTAATGAGTTGTCTCACTCAGCCCCATCCCACTTTAATGAGTTGTCTCACTCAGCCCATTCCACTTTAATGAGCTGTCTCACTCTTCTCACTCAGCCCATCCCACTTTAATGAGCTGTCTCACTCTGTCTCACTCAGCCCATTCCACTTTAATGAGTTGTCTCACTCAGCCCATCCCACTTTAATGAGTTGTCTCACTCTGTCTCACTCAGCCCATTCCACTTTAATGAGTGTGTCTCACTCAGCCCATTCCACTTTAATGAGTTGTCTCACTCAGCCCATTCCACTTTAATGAGTTGTCTCACTCAGCCCATTCCACTTTAATGAGCTGTCTCACTCTGTCTCACTCAGCCCATTCCACTTTAATGAGTTGTCTCACTCAGCCCATCCCACTTTAATGAGTTGTCTCACTCAGCCCATCCCACTTTAATGAGTTGTCTCACTCAGCCCATCCCACTTTAATGAGCTGTCTCACTCTGTCTCACTCAGCCCATCCACTTTAATGAGTTGTCTCACTCAGCCCATCCCACTTTAATGAGTTGTCTCACTCTGTCTCACTCAGCCCATCCCACTTTAATGAGCTGTCTCACTCTGTCTCACTCAGCCCATCCCACTTTAATGAGCTGTCTCACTCAGCCCATCCCACTTTAATGAGTTGTCTCACTCTGTCTCACTCAGCCCATCCCACTTTAATGAGCTGTCTCACTCTGTCTCACTCAGCCCATTCCACTTTAATGAGTTGTCTCACTCAGCCCATTCCACTTTAATGAGCTGTCTCACTCTGTCTCACTCAGCCCATTCCACTTTAATGAGTTGTCTCACTCAGCCCATCCCACTTTAATGAGTTGTCTCACTCAGCCCATCCCACTTTAATGAGTTGTCTCACTCAGCCCATTCCACTTTAATGAGTTGTCTCACTCAGCCCATTCCACTTTAATGAGTTGTCTCACTCAGCCCATCCCACTTTAATGAGTTGTCTCACTCAGCCCATCCCACTTTAATGAGTTGTCTCACTCAGCCCATTCCACTTTAATGAGCTGTCTCACTCTGTCTCACTCAGCCCATCCCACTTTAATGAGTTGTCTCACTCAGCCCATTCCACTTTAATGAGCTGTCTCACTCTGTCTCACTCAGCCCATTCCACTTTAATGAGTTGTCTCACTCAGCCCATCCCACTTTAATGAGTTGTCTCACTCAGCCCATCCCACTTTAATGAGTTGTCTCACTCAGCCCATTCCACTTTAATGAGTTGTCTCACTCAGCCCATTCCACTTTAATGAGCTGTCTCACTCAGCCCATTCCACTTTAATGAGTTGTCTCACTCAGCCCATTCCACTTTAATGAGCTGTCTCACTCTGTCTCACTCAGCCCATTCCACTTTAATGAGTTGTCTCACTCAGCCCATCCCACTTTAATGAGTTGTCTCACTCAGCCCATCCCACTTTAATGAGTTGTCTCACTCAGCCCATTCCACTTTAATGAGCTGTCTCACTCTGTCTCACTCAGCCCATTCCACTTTAATGAGTTGTCTCACTCAGCCCATCCCACTTTAATGAGTTGTCTCACTCAGCCCATCCCACTTTAATGAGTTGTCTCACTCAGCCCATTCCACTTTAATGAGCTGTCTCACTCTTCTCACTCAGCCCATCCCACTTTAATGAGCTGTCTCACTCTGTCTCACTCAGCCCATTCCACTTTAATGAGCTGTCTCACTCTGCCCATCCCACTTTAATGAGTTGTCTCACTCTGTCTCACTCAGCCCATTCCACTTTAATGAGTTGTCTCACTCAGCCCATCCACTTTAATGAGTTGTCTCACTCAGCCCATTCCACTTTAATGAGCTGTCTCACTCTGTCTCACTCAGCCCATCCCACTTTAATGAGTTGTCTCACTCAGCCCATCCCACTTTAATGAGTTGTCTCACTCAGCCCATCCCACTTTAATGAGCTGTCTCACTCTGTCTCACTCAGCCCATTCACTTTAATGAGTTTCTCACTCTGTCTCACTCAGCCCATCCCACTTTAATGAGTTGTCTCACTCAGCCCATTCCACTTTAATGAGTTGTCTCACTCTGTCTCACTCAGCCCATCCCACTTTAATGAGCTGTCTCACTCAGCCCATCCCACTTTAATGAGTTGTCTCACTCAGCCCATCCCACTTTAATGAGCTGTCTCACTCTGTCTCACTCAGCCCATCCCACTTTAATGAGCTGTCTCACTCAGCCCATCCCACTTTAATGAGTTGTCTCACTCTGTCTCACTCAGCCCATTCCACTTTAATGAGCTGTCTCACTCTGTCTCACTCAGCCCATCCCACTTTAATGAGCTGTCTCACTCAGCCCATCCCACTTTAATGAGTTGTCTCACTCTGTCTCACTCAGCCCATCCCACTTTAATGAGCTGTCTCACTCTGTCTCACTCAGCCCATTCCACTTTAATGAGTTGTCTCACTCAGCCCATTCCACTTTAATGAGCTGTCTCACTCTGTCTCACTCAGCCCATTCCACTTTAATGAGTTGTCTCACTCAGCCCATCCACTTTAATGAGTTGTCTCACTCAGCCCATCCACTTTAATGAGTTGTCTCACTCAGCCCATCCCACTTTAATGAGTTGTCTCACTCAGCCCATCCCACTTTAATGAGTTGTCTCACTCAGCCCATTCCACTTTAATGAGCTGTCTCACTCTGTCTCACTCAGCCCATTCCACTTTAATGAGTTGTCTCACTCAGCCCATCCCACTTTAATGAGTTGTCTCACTCAGCCCATCCCACTTTAATGAGTTGTCTCACTCAGCCCATTCCACTTTAATGAGCTGTCTCACTCTTCTCACTCAGCCCATCCCACTTTAATGAGCTGTCTCACTCTGTCTCACTCAGCCCATTCCACTTTAATGAGCTGTCTCACTCAGCCCATCCCACTTTAATGAGTTGTCTCACTCTGTCTCACTCAGCCCATTCCACTTTAATGAGTTGTCTCACTCAGCCCATCCACTTTAATGAGCTGTCTCACTCAGCCCATTCCACTTTAATGAGCTGTCTCACTCTGTCTCACTCAGCCCATCCCACTTTAATGAGTTGTCTCACTCAGCCCATCCCACTTTAATGAGTTGTCTCACTCAGCCCATCCCACTTTAATGAGCTGTCTCACTCTGTCTCACTCAGCCCATTCCACTTTAATGAGTTTCTCACTCTGTCTCACTCAGCCCATCCCACTTTAATGAGTTGTCTCACTCAGCCCATTCCACTTTAATGAGTGTCTCACTCTGTCTCACTCAGCCCATCCCACTTTAATGAGCTGTCTCACTCAGCCCATCCCACTTTAATGAGTTGTCTCACTCAGCCCATCCCACTTTAATGAGCTGTCTCACTCTGTCTCACTCAGCCCATCCCACTTTAATGAGTGTCTCACTCAGCCCATCCCACTTTAATGAGTTGTCTCACTCTGTCTCACTCAGCCCATTCCACTTTAATGAGCTGTCTCACTCTGTCTCACTCAGCCCATCCCACTTTATGAGCTGTCTCACTCTGTCTCACTCAGCCCATCCCACTTTAATGAGTTGTCTCACTCTGTCTCACTCAGCCCATCCCACTTTAATGAGCTGTCTCACTCTGTCTCACTCAGCCCATTCCACTTTAATGAGTTGTCTCACTCAGCCCATTCCACTTTAATGAGCTGTCTCACTCTGTCTCACTCAGCCCATTCCACTTTAATGAGTTGTCTCACTCAGCCCATCCACTTTAATGAGTTGTCTCACTCAGCCCATCCCACTTTAATGAGTTGTCTCACTCAGCCCATTCCACTTTAATGAGTTGTCTCACTCAGCCCATTCCACTTTAATGAGTTGTCTCACTCAGCCCATCCCACTTTAATGAGTTGTCTCACTCAGCCCATCCCACTTTAATGAGTTGTCTCACTCAGCCCATTCCACTTTAATGAGCTGTCTCACTCTGTCTCACTCAGCCCATCCCACTTTAATGAGTTGTCTCACTCAGCCCATTCCACTTTAATGAGCTGTCTCACTCTGTCTCACTCAGCCCATTCCACTTTAATGAGTTGTCTCACTCAGCCCATCCCACTTTAATGACTTGTCTCACTCAGCCCATCCCACTTTAATGAGTTGTCTCACTCAGCCCATTCCACTTTAATGAGTTGTCTCACTCAGCCCATTCCACTTTAATGAGTTGTCTCACTCAGCCCATTCCACTTTAATGAGTTGTCTCACTCAGCCCATTCCACTTAATGAGCTGTCTCACTCTGTCTCACCAGCCCATTCCACTTTAATGAGTTGACTCACTCAGCCCATCCCACTTTAATGAGTTGTCTCACTCAGCCCATCCCACTTTAATGAGTTGTCTCACTCAGCCCATTCCACTTTAATGAGCTGTCTCACTCTGTCTCACTCAGCCCATTCCACTTTAATGAGTTGTCTCACTCAGCCCATCCCACTTTAATGAGTTGTCTCACTCAGCCCATCCCACTTTAATGAGTTGTCTCACTCAGCCCATTCCACTTTAATGAGCTGTCTCACTCATTCTCACTCAGCCCATCCCACTTTAATGAGCTGTCTCACTCTGTCTCACTCAGCCCATTCCACTTTAATGAGCTGTCTCACTCTGCCCATCCCACTTTAATGAGTTGTCTCACTCTGTCTCACTCAGCCCATTCCACTTTAATGAGTTGTCTCACTCAGCCCATCTCACTTTAATGAGCTGTCTCACTCAGCCCATTCCACTTTAATGAGCTGTCTCACTCTGTCTCACTCAGCCCATCCCACTTTAATGAGTTGTCTCACTCAGCCCATCCCACTTTAATGAGTTGTCTCACTCAGCCCATCCCACTTTAATGAGCTGTCTCACTCTGTCTCACTCAGCCCATTCCACTTTAATGAGTTTCCTCACTCTGTCTCACTCAGCCCATCCCACTTTAATGAGTTGTCTCACTCAGCCCATTCCACTTTAATGAGTTGTCTCACTCTGTCTCACTCAGCCCATCCCACTTTAATGAGCTGTCTCACTCAGCCCATCCCACTTTAATGAGCTGTCTCACTCAGCCCATTCCACTTTAATGAGTTGTCTCACTCTGTCTCACTCAGCCCATTCCACTTTAATGAGCTGTCTCACTCTGTCTCACTCAGCCCATTCCACTTTAATGAGCTGTCTCACTCAGCCCATCCCACTTTAATGAGTTGTCTCACTCTGTCTCACTCAGCCCATCCCACTTTAATGAGTTGTCTCACTCTGTCTCACTCAGCCCATCCCACTTTAATGAGCTGTCTCACTCTGTCTCACTCAGCCCATTCCACTTTAATGAGTTGTCTCACTCAGCCCATCCCACTTTAATGAGTTGTCTCACTCAGCCCATCCCACTTTAATGAGCTGTCTCACTCTGTCTCACTCAGCCCATTCCACTTTAATGAGTTTCTCACTCTGTCTCACTCAGCCCATCCCACTTTAATGAGTTGTCTCACTCAGCCCATTCCACTTTAATGAGTTGTCTCACTCTGTCTCACTCAGCCCATCCCACTTTAATGAGTTGTCTCACTCAGCCCATCCCACTTTAATGAGTTGTCTCACTCAGCCCATCCCACTTTAATGAGCTGTCTCACTCTGTCTCACTCAGCCCATCCCACTTTAATGAGCTGTCTCACTCAGCCCATCCCACTTTAATGAGTTGTCTCACTCTGTCTCACTCAGCCCATTCCACTTTAATGAGCTGTCTCACTCTGTCTCACTCAGCCCATCCCACTTTAATGAGCTGTCTCACTCAGCCCATCCCACTTTAATGAGTTGTCTCACTCTGTCTCACTCAGCCCATCCCACTTTAATGAGCTGTCTCACTCAGCCCATTCCACTTTAATGAGCTGTCTCACTCTGTCTCACTCAGCCCATTCCACTTTAATGAGTTGTCTCACTCAGCCCATCCCACTTTAATGAGTTGTCTCACTCAGCCCATCCCACTTTAATGAGTTGTCTCACTCAGCCCATTCCACTTTAATGAGTTGTCTCACTCAGCCCATTCCACTTTAATGAGTTGTCTCACTCAGCCCATCCCACTTTAATGAGTTGTCTCACTCAGCCCATCCCACTTTAATGAGTTGTCTCACTCAGCCCATTCCACTTTAATGAGCTGTCTCACTCTGTCTCACTCAGCCCATCCCACTTTAATGAGTTGTCTCACTCAGCCCATTCCACTTTAATGAGCTGTCTCACTCTGTCTCACTCAGCCCATTCCACTTTAATGAGTTGTCTCACTCAGCCCATCCCACTTTAATGAGTTGTCTCACTCAGCCCATCCCACTTTAATGAGTTGTCTCACTCAGCCCATTCCACTTTAATGAGTTGTCTCACTCAGCCCATTCCACTTTAATGAGCTGTCTCACTCAGCCCATTCCACTTTAATGAGTTGTCTCACTCAGCCCATTCCACTTTAATGAGCTGTCTCACTCTGTCTCACTCAGCCCATTCCACTTTAATGAGTTGACTCACTCAGCCCATCCCACTTTAATGAGTTGTCTCACTCAGCCCATCCCACTTTAATGAGTTGTCTCACTCAGCCCATTCCACTTTAATGAGCTGTCTCACTCTGTCTCACTCAGCCCATTCCACTTTAATGAGTTGTCTCACTCAGCCCATCCCACTTTAATGAGTTGTCTCACTCAGCCCATCCCACTTTAATGAGTTGTCTCACTCAGCCCATTCCACTTTAATGAGCTGTCTCACTCTTCTCACTCAGCCCATCCCACTTTAATGAGCTGTCTCACTCTGTCTCACTCAGCCCATCCCACTTTAATGAGTTGTCTCACTCAGCCCATTCCACTTTAATGAGTTGTCTCACTCTGTCTCACTCAGCCCATCCCACTTTAATGAGTTGTCTCACTCAGCCCATCCCACTTTAATGAGTTGTCTCACTCAGCCCATCCCACTTTAATGAGCTGTCTCACTCTGTCTCACTCAGCCCATCCCACTTTAATGAGTTGTCTCACTCAGCCCATCCCACTTTAATGAGTTGTCTCACTCTGTCTCACTCAGCCCATTCCACTTTAATGAGCTGTCTCACTCTGTCTCACTCAGCCCATCCCACTTTAATGAGCTGTCTCACTCAGCCCATCCCACTTTAATGAGTTGTCTCACTCTGTCTCACTCAGCCCATCCCACTTTAATGAGTTGTCTCACTCAGCCCATTCCACTTTAATGAGCTGTCTCACTCTGTCTCACTCAGCCCATTCCACTTTAATGAGTTGTCTCACTCAGCCCATCCACTTTAATGAGTTGTCTCACTCAGCCCATCCCACTTTAATGAGTTGTCTCACTCAGCCCATTCCACTTTAATGAGTTGTCTCACTCAGCCCATTCCACTTTAATGAGTTGTCTCACTCAGCCCATCCCACTTTAATGAGTTGTCTCACTCAGCCCATCCCACTTTAATGAGTTGTCTCACTCAGCCCATTCCACTTTAATGAGCTGTCTCACTCTGTCTCACTCAGCCCATCCCACTTTAATGAGTTGTCTCACTCAGCCCATTCCACTTTAATGAGCTGTCTCACTCTGTCTCACTCAGCCCATTCCACTTTAATGAGTTGTCTCACTCAGCCCATCCCACTTTAATGAGTTGTCTCACTCAGCCCATCCCACTTTAATGAGTTGTCTCACTCAGCCCATTCCACTTTAATGAGTTGTCTCACTCAGCCCATTCCACTTTAATGAGTTGTCTCACTCAGCCCATTCCACTTTAATGAGTTGTCTCACTCAGCCCATTCCACTTTAATGAGCTGTCTCACTCTGTCTCACTCAGCCCATTCCACTTTAATGAGTTGTCTCACTCAGCCCATCCCACTTTAATGAGTTGTCTCACTCAGCCCATCCCACTTTAATGAGTTGTCTCACTCAGCCCATTCCACTTTAATGAGCTGTCTCACTCTGTCTCACTCAGCCCATTCCACTTTAATGAGTTGTCTCACTCAGCCCATCCCACTTTAATGAGTTGTCTCACTCAGCCCATCCCACTTTAATGAGTTGTCTCACTCAGCCCATTCCACTTTAATGAGCTGTCTCACTCATCTCACTCAGCCCATCCCACTTTAATGAGCTGTCTCACTCTGTCTCACTCAGCCCATTCCACTTTAATGAGCTGTCTCACTCTGCCCATCCCACTTTAATGAGTTGTCTCACTCTGTCTCACTCAGCCCATTCCACTTTAATGAGTTGTCTCACTCAGCCCATCCCACTTTAATGAGCTGTCTCACTCAGCCCATTCCACTTTAATGAGCTGTCTCACTCTGTCTCACTCAGCCCATCCCACTTTAATGAGTTGTCTCACTCAGCCCATCCCACTTTAATGAGTTGTCTCACTCAGCCCATCCCACTTTAATGAGCTGTCTCACTCTGTCTCACTCAGCCCATTCCACTTTAATGAGTTTCTCACTCTGTCTCACTCAGCCCATCCCACTTTAATGAGTTGTCTCACTCAGCCCATTCCACTTTAATGAGTTGTCTCACTCTGTCTCACTCAGCCCATCCCACTTTAATGAGCTGTCTCACTCAGCCCATCCCACTTTAATGAGCTGTCTCACTCAGCCCATTCCACTTTAATGAGTTGTCTCACTCTGTCTCACTCAGCCCATTCCACTTTAATGAGCTGTCTCACTCTGTCTCACTCAGCCCATTCCACTTTAATGAGCTGTCTCACTCTGCCCATCCCACTTTAATGAGTTGTCTCACTCTGTCTCACTCAGCCCATCCCACTTTAATGAGTTGTCTCACTCTGTCTCACTCAGCCCATCCCACTTTAATGAGCTGTCTCACTCTGTCTCACTCAGCCCATTCCACTTTAATGAGTTGTCTCACTCAGCCCATTCCACTTTAATGAGTTTCTCACTCAGCCCATTCCACTTTAATGAGTTGTCTCACTCAGCCCATTCCACTTTAATGAGTTGTCTCACTCAGCCCATTCCACTTTAATGAGTTGTCTCACTCAGCCCATTCCACTTTAATGAGCTGTCTCACTCTGTCTCACTCAGCCCATTCCACTTTAATGAGTTGTCTCACTCAGCCCATCCCACTTTAATGAGTTGTCTCACTCAGCCCATCCCACTTTAATGAGTTGTCTCACTCAGCCCATCCCACTTTAATGAGCTGTCTCACTCTGTCTCACTCAGCCCATCCCACTTTAATGAGCTGTCTCACTCAGCCCATCCCACTTTAATGAGTTGTCTCACTCTGTCTCACTCAGCCCATTCCACTTTAATGAGCTGTCTCACTCTGTCTCACTCAGCCCATCCCACTTTAATGAGCTGTCTCACTCAGCCCATCCCACTTTAATGAGTTGTCTCACTCTGTCTCACTCAGCCCATCCCACTTTAATGAGCTGTCTCACTCTGTCTCACTCAGCCCATTCCACTTTAATGAGTTGTCTCACTCAGCCCATTCCACTTTAATGAGTTGTCTCACTCTGTCTCACTCAGCCCATTCCACTTTAATGAGTTGTCTCACTCAGCCCATCCACTTTAATGAGTTGTCTCACTCAGCCCATCCCACTTTAATGAGTTGTCTCACTCAGCCCATTCCACTTTAATGAGTTGTCTCACTCAGCCCATTCCACTTTAATGAGTTGTCTCACTCAGCCCATCCCACTTTAATGAGTTGTCTCACTCAGCCCATCCCACTTTAATGAGTTGTCTCACTCAGCCCATTCCACTTTAATGAGCTGTCTCACTCTGTCTCACTCAGCCCATTCCACTTTAATGAGTTGTCTCACTCAGCCCATCCCACTTTAATGAGTTGTCTCACTCAGCCCATCCCACTTTAATGAGTTGTCTCACTCAGCCCATTCCACTTTAATGAGCTGTCTCACTCTTCTCACTCAGCCCATCCCACTTTAATGAGCTGTCTCACTCTGTCTCACTCAGCCCATTCCACTTTAATGAGCTGTCTCACTCAGCCCATCCCACTTTAATGAGTTGTCTCACTCTGTCTCACTCAGCCCATTCCACTTTAATGAGTTGTCTCACTCAGCCCATCCACACTTTAATGAGCTGTCTCACTCAGCCCATTCCACTTTAATGAGCTGTCTCACTCAGCCCATCCCACTTTAATGAGTTGTCTCACTCAGCCCATCCCACTTTAATGAGTTGTCTCACTCAGCCCATCCCACTTTAATGAGCTGTCTCACTCTGTCTCACTCAGCCCATTCCACTTTAATGAGTTTCCTCACTCTGTCTCACTCAGCCCATCCCACTTTAATGAGTTGTCTCACTCAGCCCATCCCACTTTAATGAGTTGTCTCACTCAGCCCATCCCACTTTAATGAGTTGTCTCACTCAGCCCATTCCACTTTAATGAGCTGTCTCACTCTGTCTCACTCAGCCCATTCCACTTTAATGAGTTGTCTCACTCAGCCCATCCCACTTTAATGAGTTGTCTCACTCAGCCCATCCCACTTTAATGAGTTGTCTCACTCAGCCCATTCCACTTTAATGAGCTGTCTCACTCTTCTCACTCAGCCCATCCCACTTTAATGAGCTGTCTCACTCTGTCTCACTCAGCCCATTCCACTTTAATGAGCTGTCTCACTCAGCCCATCCCACTTTAATGAGTTGTCTCACTCTGTCTCACTCAGCCCATTCCACTTTAATGAGTTGTCTCACTCAGCCCATCTCACTTTAATGAGCTGTCTCACTCAGCCCATTCCACTTTAATGAGCTGTCTCACTCTGTCTCACTCAGCCCATCCCACTTTAATGAGTTGTCTCACTCAGCCCATCCCACTTTAATGAGTTGTCTCACTCAGCCCATCCCACTTTAATGAGCTGTCTCACTCTGTCTCACTCAGCCCATTCCACTTTAATGAGTTTCCTCACTCTGTCTCACTCAGCCCATCCCACTTTAATGAGTTGTCTCACTCAGCCCATTCCACTTTAATGAGTTGTCTCACTCTGTCTCACTCAGCCCATCCCACTTTAATGAGCTGTCTCACTCAGCCCATCCCACTTTAATGAGCTGTCTCACTCAGCCCATTCCACTTTAATGAGTTGTCTCACTCTGTCTCACTCAGCCCATTCCACTTTAATGAGCTGTCTCACTCTGTCTCACTCAGCCCATTCCACTTTAATGAGCTGTCTCACTCTGCCCATCCCACTTTAATGAGTTGTCTCACTCTGTCTCACTCAGCCCATCCCACTTTAATGAGTTGTCTCACTCTGTCTCACTCAGCCCATCCCACTTTAATGAGCTGTCTCACTCTGTCTCACTCAGCCCATTCCACTTTAATGAGTTGTCTCACTCAGCCCATTCCACTTTAATGAGTTTCTCACTCAGCCCATTCCACTTTAATGAGTTGTCTCACTCAGCCCATTCCACTTTAATGAGTTGTCTCACTCAGCCCATTCCACTTTAATGAGTTGTCTCACTCAGCCCATTCCACTTTAATGAGCTGTCTCACTCTGTCTCACTCAGCCCATTCCACTTTAATGAGTTGTCTCACTCAGCCCATCCCACTTTAATGAGTTGTCTCACTCAGCCCATCCCACTTTAATGAGTTGTCTCACTCAGCCCATCCCACTTTAATGAGCTGTCTCACTCTGTCTCACTCAGCCCATCCCACTTTAATGAGCTGTCTCACTCAGCCCATCCCACTTTAATGAGTTGTCTCACTCTGTCTCACTCAGCCCATTCCACTTTAATGAGCTGTCTCACTCTGTCTCACTCAGCCCATCCCACTTTAATGAGCTGTCTCACTCTGCCCATCCCACTTTAATGAGTTGTCTCACTCTGTCTCACTCAGCCCATCCCACTTTAATGAGCTGTCTCACTCTGTCTCACTCAGCCCATTCCACTTTAATGAGTTGTCTCACTCAGCCCATTCCACTTTAATGAGCTGTCTCACTCTGTCTCACCCAGCCCATTCCACTTTAATGAGTTGTCTCACTCAGCCCATCCACTTTAATGAGTTGTCTCACTCAGCCCATCCCACTTTAATGAGTTGTCTCACTCAGCCCATTCCACTTTAATGAGTTGTCTCACTCAGCCCATTCCACTTTAATGAGTTGTCTCACTCAGCCCATCCCACTTTAATGAGTTGTCTCACTCAGCCCATCCCACTTTAATGAGTTGTCTCACTCAGCCCATTCCACTTTAATGAGCTGTCTCACTCTGTCTCACTCAGCCCATTCCACTTTAATGAGTTGTCTCACTCAGCCCATCCCACTTTAATGAGTTGTCTCACTCAGCCCATCCCACTTTAATGAGTTGTCTCACTCAGCCCATTCCACTTTAATGAGCTGTCTCACTCTTCTCACTCAGCCCATCCCACTTTAATGAGCTGTCTCACTCTGTCTCACTCAGCCCATTCCACTTTAATGAGCTGTCTCACTCAGCCCATCCCACTTTAATGAGTTGTCTCACTCTGTCTCACTCAGCCCATTCCACTTTAATGAGTTGTCTCACTCAGCCCATCTCACTTTAATGAGCTGTCTCACTCAGCCCATTCCACTTTAATGAGCTGTCTCACTCAGCCCATCCCACTTTAATGAGTTGTCTCACTCAGCCCATCCACTTTAATGAGTTGTCTCACTCAGCCCATCCCACTTTAATGAGCTGTCTCACTCTGTCTCACTCAGCCCATTCCACTTTAATGAGTTTCCTCACTCTGTCTCACTCAGCCCATCCCACTTTAATGAGTTGTCTCACTCAGCCCATTCCACTTTAATGAGTTGTCTCACTCTGTCTCACTCAGCCCATCCCACTTTAATGAGCTGTCTCACTCTGTCTCACTCAGCCCATCCCACTTTAATGAGCTGTCTCACTCAGCCCATTCCACTTTAATGAGTTGTCTCACTCTGTCTCACTCAGCCCATTCCACTTTAATGAGCTGTCTCACTCTGTCTCACTCAGCCCATTCCACTTTAATGAGCTGTCTCACTCTGCCCATCCCACTTTAATGAGTTGTCTCACTCTGTCTCACTCAGCCCATCCCACTTTAATGAGTTGTCTCACTCTGTCTCACTCAGCCCATCCCACTTTAATGAGCTGTCTCACTCAGCCCATCCCACTTTAATGAGTTGTCTCACTCAGCCCATTCCACTTTAATGAGTTGTCTCACTCAGCCCATTCCACTTTAATGAGTTGTCTCACTCAGCCCATTCCACTTTAATGAGTTGTCTCACTCAGCCCATCCACTTTAATGAGTTGTCTCACTCAGCCCATCCCACTTTAATGAGTTGTCTCACTCAGCCCATTCCACTTTAATGAGTTGTCTCACTCAGCCCATTCCACTTTAATGAGTTGTCTCACTCAGCCCATCCCACTTTAATGAGTTGTCTCACTCAGCCCATCCCACTTTAATGAGTTGTCTCACTCAGCCCATTCCACTTTAATGAGCTGTCTCACTCTGTCTCACTCAGCCCATTCCACTTTAATGAGTTGTCTCACTCAGCCCATCCCACTTTAATGAGTTGTCTCACTCAGCCCATCCCACTTTAATGAGTTGTCTCACTCAGCCCATTCCACTTTAATGAGCTGTCTCACTCTGTCTCACTCAGCCCATCCCACTTTAATGAGCTGTCTCACTCTGTCTCACTCAGCCCATTCCACTTTAATGAGCTGTCTCACTCAGCCCATCCCACTTTAATGAGTTGTCTCACTCTGTCTCACTCAGCCCATTCCACTTTAATGAGTTGTCTCACTCAGCCCATCTCACTTTAATGAGCTGTCTCACTCAGCCCATTCCACTTTAATGAGCTGTCTCACTCAGCCCATCCCACTTTAATGAGTTGTCTCACTCAGCCCATCCCACTTTAATGAGTTGTCTCACTCAGCCCATCCCACTTTAATGAGCTGTCTCACTCTGTCTCACTCAGCCCATTCCACTTTAATGAGTTGTCTCACTCTGTCTCACTCAGCCCATCCCACTTTAATGAGTTGTCTCACTCAGCCCATTCCACTTTAATGAGTTGTCTCACTCTGTCTCACTCAGCCCATCCCACTTTAATGAGCTGTCTCACTCTGTCTCACTCAGCCCATCCCACTTTAATGAGCTGTCTCACTCAGCCCATTCCACTTTAATGAGTTGTCTCACTCTGTCTCACTCAGCCCATTCCACTTTAATGAGCTGTCTCACTCTGTCTCACTCAGCCCATTCCACTTTAATGAGCTGTCTCACTCAGCCCATCCCACTTTAATGAGTTGTCTCACTCTGTCTCACTCAGCCCATCCCACTTTAATGAGTTGTCTCACTCTGTCTCACTCAGCCCATCCCACTTTAATGAGCTGTCTCACTCTGTCTCACTCAGCCCATTCCACTTTAATGAGTTGTCTCACTCAGCCCATTCCACTTTAATGAGTTGTCTCACTCAGCCCATTCCACTTTAATGAGCTGTCTCACTCTGTCTCACTCAGCCCATTCCACTTTAATGAGTTGTCTCACTCAGCCCATCCCACTTTAATGAGTTGTCTCACTCAGCCCATCCCACTTTAATGAGTTGTCTCACTCAGCCCATCCCACTTTAATGAGCTGTCTCACTCTGTCTCACTCAGCCCATCCCACTTTAATGAGCTGTCTCACTCAGCCCATCCCACTTTAATGAGTTGTCTCACTCTGTCTCACTCAGCCCATCCCACTTTAATGAGCTGTCTCACTCTGTCTCACTCAGCCCATCCCACTTTAATGAGCTGTCTCACTCAGCCCATCCCACTTTAATGAGTTGTCTCACTCTGTCTCACTCAGCCCATCCCACTTTAATGAGCTGTCTCACTCTGTCTCACTCAGCCCATTCCACTTTAATGAGTTGTCTCACTCAGCCCATTCCACTTTAATGAGTTGTCTCACTCAGCCCATTCCACTTTAATGAGTTGTCTCACTCAGCCCATTCCACTTTAATGAGCTGTCTCACTCTGTCTCACTCAGCCCATTCCACTTTAATGAGTTGTCTCACTCAGCCCATCCCACTTTAATGAGTTGTCTCACTCAGCCCATCCTAATGAGTTGTCTCACTCAGCCCATTCCACTTTAATGAGTTGTCTCACTCAGCCCATTCCACTTTAATGAGTTGTCTCACTCAGCCCATTCCACTTTAATGAGTTGTCTCACTCAGCCCATTCCACTTTAATGAGCTGTCTCACTCTGTCTCACTCAGCCCATTCCACTTTAATGAGTTGTCTCACTCAGCCCATCCCACTTTAATGAGTTGTCTCACTCAGCCCATCCCACTTTAATGAGTTGTCTCACTCAGCCCATTCCACTTTAATGAGCTGTCTCACTCTGTCTCACTCAGCCCATTCCACTTTAATGAGTTGTCTCACTCAGCCCATCCCACTTTAATGAGTTGTCTCACTCAGCCCATCCCACTTTAATGAGTTGTCTCACTCAGCCCATTCCACTTTAATGAGCTGTCTCACTCATTCACTCAGCCCATCCCACTTTAATGAGCTGTCTCACTCTGTCTCACTCAGCCCATTCCACTTTAATGAGCTGTCTCACTCTGCCCATCCCACTTTAATGAGTTGTCTCACTCTGTCTCACTCAGCCCATTCCACTTTAATGAGTTGTCTCACTCAGCCCATCCACTTTAATGAGTTGTCTCACTCAGCCCATTCCACTTTAATGAGCTGTCTCACTCTGTCTCACTCAGCCCATCCCACTTTAATGAGTTGTCTCACTCAGCCCATTCCACTTTAATGAGCTGTCTCACTCTGTCTCACTCAGCCCATTCCACTTTAATGAGCTGTCTCACTCTGTCTCACTCAGCCCATCCCACTTTAATGAGTTGTCTCACTCAGCCCATCCCACTTTAATGAGCTGTCTCACTCAGCCCATTCCACTTTAATGAGCTGTCTCACTCTGTCTCACTCAGCCCATTCCACTTTAATGAGTTGTCTCACTCAGCCCATTCCACTTTAATGAGCTGTCTCTCTCTCTCACTCAGCCCATCCCACTTTAATGAGCTGTCTCACTCTGTCTCACTCAGCCCATTCCACTTTAATGAGCTGTCTCACTCTTCTCACTCAGCCCATCCCACTTTAATGAGCTGTCTCACTCTGTCTCACTCAGCCCATTCCACTTTAATGAGTTTCTCACTCTGTCTCACTCAGCCCATCCCACTTTAATGAGTTGTCTCACTCAGCCCATTCCACTTTAATGAGTTGTCTCACTCTGTCTCACTCAGCCCATCCCACTTTAATGAGCTGTCTCACTCTGTCTCACTCAGCCCATCCCACTTTAATGAGCTGTCTCACTCAGCCCATTCCACTTTAATGAGTTGTCTCACTCTGTCTCACTCAGCCCATTCCACTTTAATGAGCTGTCTCACTCTGTCTCACTCAGCCCATTCCACTTTAATGAGCTGTCTCACTCTGCCCATCCCACTTTAATGAGTTGTCTCACTCTGTCTCACTCAGCCCATCCCACTTTAATGAGTTGTCTCACTCTGTCTCACTCAGCCCATCCCACTTTAATGAGCTGTCTCACTCTGTCTCACTCAGCCCATTCCACTTTAATGAGTTGTCTCACTCAGCCCATTCCACTTTAATGAGTTGTCTCACTCAGCCCATTCCACTTTAATGAGTTGTCTCACTCAGCCCATTCCACTTTAATGAGTTGTCTCACTCAGCCCATTCCACTTTAATGAGTTGTCTCACTCAGCCCATTCCACTTTAATGAGCTGTCTCACTCTGTCTCACTCAGCCCATTCCACTTTAATGAGTTGTCTCACTCAGCCCATCCCACTTTAATGAGTTGTCTCACTCAGCCCATCCCACTTTAATGAGCTGTCTCACTCTGTCTCACTCAGCCCATCCCACTTTAATGAGCTGTCTCACTCAGCCCATCCCACTTTAATGAGTTGTCTCACTCTGTCTCACTCAGCCCATCCCACTTTAATGAGCTGTCTCACTCTGTCTCACTCAGCCCATCCCACTTTAATGAGCTGTCTCACTCAGCCCATCCCACTTTAATGAGTTGTCTCACTCAGCCCATCCCACTTTAATGAGCTGTCTCACTCTGTCTCACTCAGCCCATTCCACTTTAATGAGTTGTCTCACTCAGCCCATTCCACTTTAATGAGTTGTCTCACTCAGCCCATTCCACTTTAATGAGTTGTCTCACTCAGCCCATTCCACTTTAATGAGCTGTCTCACTCTGTCTCACTCAGCCCATTCCACTTTAATGAGTTGTCTCACTCAGCCCATCCCACTTTAATGAGTTGTCTCACTCAGCCCATCCCACTTTAATGAGTTGTCTCACTCAGCCCATTCCACTTTAATGAGTTGTCTCACTCAGCCCATTCCACTTTAATGAGTTGTCTCACTCAGCCCATTCCACTTTAATGAGTTGTCTCACTCAGCCCATTCCACTTTAATGAGCTGTCTCACTCTGTCTCACTCAGCCCATTCCACTTTAATGAGTTGTCTCACTCAGCCCATCCCACTTTAATGAGTTGTCTCACTCAGCCCATCCCACTTTAATGAGTTGTCTCACTCAGCCCATTCCACTTTAATGAGCTGTCTCACTCTGTCTCACTCAGCCCATTCCACTTTAATGAGTTGTCTCACTCAGCCCATCCCACTTTAATGAGTTGTCTCACTCAGCCCATCCCACTTTAATGAGTTGTCTCACTCAGCCCATTCCACTTTAATGAGCTGTCTCACTCTTCTCACTCAGCCCATCCCACTTTAATGAGCTGTCTCACTCTGTCTCACTCAGCCCATCCCACTTTAATGAGTTGTCTCACTCAGCCCATCCCACTTTAATGAGCTGTCTCACTCTGTCTCACTCAGCCCATTCCACTTTAATGAGTGTCTCACTCTGTCTCACTCAGCCCATCCCACTTTAATGAGTTGTCTCACTCAGCCCATTCCACTTTAATGAGTTGTCTCACTCTGTCTCACTCAGCCCATCCCACTTTAATGAGCTGTCTCACTCTGTCTCACTCAGCCCATCCCACTTTAATGAGCTGTCTCACTCAGCCCATTCCACTTTAATGAGTTGTCTCACTCTGTCTCACTCAGCCCATTCCACTTTAATGAGCTGTCTCACTCTGTCTCACTCAGCCCATTCCACTTTAATGAGCTGTCTCACTCTGTCTCACTCAGCCCATTCCACTTTAATGAGTTGTCTCACTCAGCCCATCCCACTTTAATGAGCTGTCTCACTCTGTCTCACTCAGCCCATTCCACTTTAATGAGTTGTCTCACTCAGCCCATTCCACTTTAATGAGTTGTCTCACTCAGCCCATTCCACTTTAATGAGTTGTCTCACTCAGCCCATTCCACTTTAATGAGTTGTCTCACTCAGCCCATTCCACTTTAATGAGTTGTCTCACTCAGCCCATTCCACTTTAATGAGCTGTCTCACTCTGTCTCACTCAGCCCATCCCACTTTAATGAGCTGTCTCACTCAGCCCATCCCACTTTAATGAGTTGTCTCACTCTGTCTCACTCAGCCCATCCCACTTTAATGAGCTGTCTCACTCTGTCTCACTCAGCCCATCCCACTTTAATGAGCTGTCTCACTCTGCCCATCCCACTTTAATGAGTTGTCTCACTCTGTCTCACTCAGCCCATCCCACTTTAATGAGCTGTCTCACTCTGTCTCACTCAGCCCATTCCACTTTAATGAGTTGTCTCACTCAGCCCATTCCACTTTAATGAGTTGTCTCACTCAGCCCATTCCACTTTAATGAGTTGTCTCACTCAGCCCATTCCACTTTAATGAGCTGTCTCACTCTGTCTCACTCAGCCCATTCCACTTTAATGAGTTGTCTCACTCAGCCCATCCCACTTTAATGAGTTGTCTCACTCAGCCCATCCCACTTTAATGAGTTGTCTCACTCAGCCCATTCCACTTTAATGAGTTGTCTCACTCAGCCCATTCCACTTTAATGAGTTGTCTCACTCAGCCCATTCCACTTTAATGAGTTGTCTCACTCAGCCCATTCCACTTTAATGAGCTGTCTCACTCTGTCTCACTCAGCCCATTCCACTTTAATGAGTTGTCTCACTCAGCCCATCCCACTTTAATGAGTTGTCTCACTCAGCCCATTCCACTTTAATGAGTTGTCTCACTCAGCCCATCCCACTTTAATGAGTTGTCTCACTCAGCCCATCCCACTTTAATGAGTTGTCTCACTCAGCCCATTCCACTTTAATGAGCTGTCTCACTCTTCTCACTCAGCCCATCCCACTTTAATGAGCTGTCTCACTCTGTCTCACTCAGCCCATTCCACTTTAATGAGCTGTCTCACTCAGCCCATCCCACTTTAATGAGTTGTCTCACTCTGTCTCACTCAGCCCATTCCACTTTAATGAGTTGTCTCACTCAGCCCATCCACTTTAATGAGCTGTCTCACTCAGCCCATTCCACTTTAATGAGCTGTCTCACTCTGTCTCACTCAGCCCATTCCACTTTAATGAGTTGTCTCACTCAGCCCATCCCACTTTAATGAGTTGTCTCACTCAGCCCATCCCACTTTAATGAGTTGTCTCACTCAGCCCATTCCACTTTAATGAGTTGTCTCACTCAGCCCATTCCACTTTAATGAGTTGTCTCACTCAGCCCATTCCACTTTAATGAGTTGTCTCACTCAGCCCATTCCACTTTAATGAGCTGTCTCACTCTGTCTCACTCAGCCCATTCCACTTTAATGAGTTGTCTCACTCAGCCCATCCCACTTTAATGAGTTGTCTCACTCAGCCCATCCCACTTTAATGAGTTGTCTCACTCAGCCCATTCCACTTTAATGAGCTGTCTCACTCTGTCTCACTCAGCCCATTCCACTTTAATGAGTTGTCTCACTCAGCCCATCCCACTTTAATGAGTTGTCTCACTCAGCCCATCCCACTTTAATGAGTTGTCTCACTCAGCCCATTCCACTTTAATGAGCTGTCTCACTCTGTCTCACTCAGCCCATTCCACTTTAATGAGCTGTCTCACTCTGTCTCACTCAGCCCATCCCACTTTAATGAGTTGTCTCACTCAGCCCATCCACTTTAATGAGTTGTCTCACTCAGCCCATTCCACTTTAATGAGTTGTCTCACTCAGCCCATTCCACTTTAATGAGCTGTCTCACTCTGTCTCACTCAGCCCATCCCACTTTAATGAGCTGTCTCACTCATTCTCACTCAGCCCATCCCACTTTAATGAGCTGTCTCACTCTGTCTCACTCAGCCCATTCCACTTTAATGAGTTTCTCACTCTGTCTCACTCAGCCCATCCCACTTTAATGAGTTGTCTCACTCAGCCCATTCCACTTTAATGAGTTGTCTCACTCTGTCTCACTCAGCCCATCCCACTTTAATGAGCTGTCTCACTCTGTCTCACTCAGCCCATCCCACTTTAATGAGCTGTCTCACTCAGCCCATTCCACTTTAATGAGTTGTCTCACTCTGTCTCACTCAGCCCATTCCACTTTAATGAGCTGTCTCACTCTGTCTCACTCAGCCCATTCCACTTTAATGAGCTGTCTCACTCAGCCCATCCCACTTTAATGAGTTGTCTCACTCTGTCTCACTCTGTCTCACTCCCATCCCACTTTAATGAGTTGTCTCACTCTGTCTCACTCAGCCCATCCCACTTTAATGAGCTGTCTCACTCTGTCTCACTCAGCCCATTCCACTTTAATGAGTTGTCTCACTCAGCCCATTCCACTTTAATGAGTTGTCTCACTCAGCCCATTCCACTTTAATGAGTTGTCTCACTCAGCCCATTCCACTTTAATGAGTTGTCTCACTCAGCCCATTCCACTTTAATGAGCTGTCTCACTCTGTCTCACTCAGCCCATTCCACTTTAATGAGTTGTCTCACTCAGCCCATCCCACTTTAATGAGTTGTCTCACTCAGCCCATCCCACTTTAATGAGTTGTCTCACTCAGCCCATCCCACTTTAATGAGCTGTCTCACTCTGTCTCACTCAGCCCATCCCACTTTAATGAGCTGTCTCACTCAGCCCATCCCACTTTAATGAGTTGTCTCACTCATCCCATTCCACTTTAATGAGTTGTCTCACTCAGCTCATTCCACTTTAATGAGTTGTCTCACTCAGCCCATCTCACTTTAATGAGCTGTCTCACTCAGCCCATTCCACTTTAATGAGCTGTCTCACTCTGTCTCACTCAGCCCATCCCACTTTAATGAGTTGTCTCACTCAGCCCATTCCACTTTAATGAGCTGTCTCACTCTGTCTCACTCAGCCCATTCCACTTTAATGAGCTGTCTCACTCTGTCTCACTCAGCCCATCCCACTTTAATGAGTTGTCTCACTCAGCCCATCCACTTTAATGAGCTGTCTCACTCAGCCCATTCCACTTTAATGAGCTGTCTCACTCTGTCTCACTCAGCCCATTCCACTTTAATGAGTTGTCTCACTCAGCCCATTCCACTTTAATGAGCTGTCTCACTCTGTCTCACTCAGCCCATTCCACTTTAATGAGTTGTCTCACTCAGCCCATCCCACTTTAATGAGTTGTCTCACTCAGCCCATCCCACTTTAATGAGTTGTCTCACTCAGCCCATTCCACTTTAATGAGCTGTCTCACTCATTCTCACTCAGCCCATCCCACTTTAATGAGCTGTCTCACTCTGTCTCACTCAGCCCATCCCACTTTAATGAGTTGTCTCACTCAGCCCATCCCACTTTAATGAGCTGTCTCACTCTGTCTCACTCAGCCCATTCCACTTTAATGAGTTTACTCACTCTGTCTCACTCAGCCCATCCCACTTTAATGAGTTGTCTCACTCAGCCCATTCCACTTTAATGAGTTGTCTCACTCTGTCTCACTCAGCCCATCCCACTTTAATGAGCTGTCTCACTCTGTCTCACTCAGCCCATCCCACTTTAATGAGCTGTCTCACTCAGCCCATTCCACTTTAATGAGTTGTCTCACTCTGTCTCACTCAGCCCATTCCACTTTAATGAGCTGTCTCACTCTGTCTCACTCAGCCCATTCCACTTTAATGAGCTGTCTCACTCTGTCTCACTCAGCCCATTCCACTTTAATGAGTTGTCTCACTCAGCCCATCCCACTTTAATGAGCTGTCTCACTCTGTCTCACTCAGCCCATTCCACTTTAATGAGTTGTCTCACTCAGCCCATTCCACTTTAATGAGTTGTCTCACTCAGCCCATTCCACTTTAATGAGTTGTCTCACTCAGCCCATTCCACTTTAATGAGTTGTCTCACTCAGCCCATTCCACTTTAATGAGTTGTCTCACTCAGCCCATTCCACTTTAATGAGCTGTCTCACTCTGTCTCACTCAGCCCATCCCACTTTAATGAGCTGTCTCACTCAGCCCATCCCACTTTAATGAGTTGTCTCACTCTGTCTCACTCAGCCCATCCCACTTTAATGAGCTGTCTCACTCTGTCTCACTCAGCCCATCCCACTTTAATGAGCTGTCTCACTCTGCCCATCCCACTTTAATGAGTTGTCTCACTCTGTCTCACTCAGCCCATCCCACTTTAATGAGCTGTCTCACTCTGTCTCACTCAGCCCATTCCACTTTAATGAGTTGTCTCACTCAGCCCATTCCACTTTAATGAGTTGTCTCACTCAGCCCATTCCACTTTAATGAGTTGTCTCACTCAGCCCATTCCACTTTAATGAGCTGTCTCACTCTGTCTCACTCAGCCCATTCCACTTTAATGAGTTGTCTCACTCAGCCCATCCCACTTTAATGAGTTGTCTCACTCAGCCCATCCCACTTTAATGAGTTGTCTCACTCAGCCCATTCCACTTTAATGAGTTGTCTCACTCAGCCCATTCCACTTTAATGAGTTGTCTCACTCAGCCCATTCCACTTTAATGAGTTGTCTCACTCAGCCCATTCCACTTTAATGAGCTGTCTCACTCTGTCTCACTCAGCCCATTCCACTTTAATGAGTTGTCTCACTCAGCCCATCCCACTTTAATGAGTTGTCTCACTCAGCCCATTCCACTTTAATGAGTTGTCTCACTCAGCCCATCCCACTTTAATGAGTTGTCTCACTCAGCCCATCCCACTTTAATGAGTTGTCTCACTCAGCCCATTCCACTTTAATGAGCTGTCTCACTCTTCTCACTCAGCCCATCCCACTTTAATGAGCTGTCTCACTCTGTCTCACTCAGCCCATTCCACTTTAATGAGCTGTCTCACTCTGCCCATCCCACTTTAATGAGTTGTCTCACTCTGTCTCACTCAGCCCATTCCACTTTAATGAGTTGTCTCACTCAGCCCATCTCACTTTAATGAGCTGTCTCACTCAGCCCATTCCACTTTAATGAGCTGTCTCACTCTGTCTCACTCAGCCCATTCCACTTTAATGAGTTGTCTCACTCAGCCCATCCCACTTTAATGAGTTGTCTCACTCAGCCCATCCCACTTTAATGAGTTGTCTCACTCAGCCCATTCCACTTTAATGAGTTGTCTCACTCAGCCCATTCCACTTTAATGAGTTGTCTCACTCAGCCCATTCCACTTTAATGAGCTGTCTCACTCTGTCTCACTCAGCCCATTCCACTTTAATGAGTTGTCTCACTCAGCCCATCCCACTTTAATGAGTTGTCTCACTCAGCCCATCCCACTTTAATGAGTTGTCTCACTCAGCCCATTCCACTTTAATGAGCTGTCTCACTCTGTCTCACTCAGCCCATTCCACTTTAATGAGTTGTCTCACTCAGCCCATCCCACTTTAATGAGTTGTCTCACTCAGCCCATCCCACTTTAATGAGTTGTCTCACTCAGCCCATTCCACTTTAATGAGCTGTCTCACTCTGTCTCACTCAGCCCATTCCACTTTAATGAGCTGTCTCACTCTGTCTCACTCAGCCCATCCCACTTTAATGAGTTGTCTCACTCAGCCCATCCGACTTTAATGAGCTGTCTCACTCAGCCCATTCCACTTTAATGAGCTGTCTCACTCAGCCGATTCCACTTCAATGAGCTGTCTCACTCATTCTCACTCAGCCCATCCCACTTTAATGAGCTGTCTCACTCATTCTCACTCAGCCCATCCCACTTTAATGAGCTGTCTCACTCTGTCTCACTCAGCCCATTCCACTTTAATGAGTTTCTCACTCTGTCTCACTCAGCCCATCCCACTTTAATGAGTTGTCTCACTCAGCCCATTCCACTTTAATGAGTTGTCTCACTCTGTCTCACTCAGCCCATCCCACTTTAATGAGCTGTCTCACTCTGTCTCACTCAGCCCATCCCACTTTAATGAGCTGTCTCACTCAGCCCATTCCAATTTAATGAGTTGTCTCACTCTGTCTCACTCAGCCCATTCCACTTTAATGAGCTGTCTCACTCTGTCTCACTCAGCCCATTCCACTTTAATGAGCTGTCTCACTCTGCCCATCCCACTTTAATGAGTTGTCTCACTCTGTCTCACTCTGTCTCACTCTGCCCATCCCACTTTAATGAGTTGTCTCACTCTGTCTCACTCAGCCCATCCCACTTTAATGAGCTGTCTCACTCTGTCTCACTCAGCCCATTCCACTTTAATGAGTTGTCTCACTCAGCCCATTCCACTTTAATGAGTTGTCTCACTCAGCCCATTCCACTTTAATGAGTTGTCTCACTCAGCCCATTCCACTTTAATGAGTTGTCTCACTCAGCCCATTCCACTTTAATGAGCTGTCTCACTCTGTCTCACTCAGCCCATTCCACTTTAATGAGTTGTCTCACTCAGCCCATCCCACTTTAATGAGTTGTCTCACTCAGCCCATCCCACTTTAATGAGTTGTCTCACTCAGCCCATCCCACTTTAATGAGCTGTCTCACTCTGTCTCACTCAGCCCATCCCACTTTAATGAGCTGTCTCACTCAGCCCATCCCACTTTAATGAGTTGTCTCACTCAGCCCATTCCACTTTAATGAGTTGTCTCACTCAGCCCATTCCACTTTAATGAGTTGTCTCACTCAGCCCATCCCACTTTAATGAGCTGTCTCACTCAGCCCATTCCACTTTAATGAGCTGTCTCACTCTGTCTCACTCAGCCCATCCCACTTTAATGAGTTGTCTCACTCAGCCCATTCCACTTTAATGAGCTGTCTCACTCTGTCTCACTCAGCCCATTCCACTTTAATGAGCTGTCTCACTCTGTCTCACTCAGCCCATCCCACTTTAATGAGTTGTCTCACTCAGCCCATCCACTTTAATGAGCTGTCTCACTCAGCCCATTCCACTTTAATGAGCTGTCTCACTCTGTCTCACTCAGCCCATTCCACTTTAATGAGTTGTCTCACTCAGCCCATTCCACTTTAATGAGCTGTCTCACTCATTCTCACTCAGCCCATCCCACTTTAATGAGCTGTCTCACTCTGTCTCACTCAGCCCATTCCACTTTAATGAGCTGTCTCACTCATCTCACTCAGCCCATCCCACTTTAATGAGCTGTCTCACTCTGTCTCACTCAGCCCATTCCACTTTAATGAGTTCCTCACTCTGTCTCACTCAGCCCATCCCACTTTAATGAGTTGTCTCACTCAGCCCATTCCACTTTAATGAGTTGTCTCACTCTGTCTCACTCAGCCCATCCCACTTTAATGAGCTGTCTCACTCTGTCTCACTCAGCCCATCCCACTTTAATGAGCTGTCTCACTCAGCCCATTCCACTTTAATGAGTTGTCTCACTCTGTCTCACTCAGCCCATTCCACTTTAATGAGCTGTCTCACTCTGTCTCACTCAGCCCATTCCACTTTAATGAGCTGTCTCACTCAGCCCATCCCACTTTAATGAGTTGTCTCACTCTGTCTCACTCAGCCCATCCCACTTTAATGAGTTGTCTCACTCTGTCTCACTCAGCCCATCCCACTTTAATGAGCTGTCTCACTCTGTCTCACTCAGCCCATTCCACTTTAATGAGTTGTCTCACTCAGCCCATTCCACTTTAATGAGTTGTCTCACTCATCCCATTCCACTTTAATGAGTTGTCTCACTCAGCCCATTCCACTTTAATGAGTTGTCTCACTCAGCCCATTCCACTTTAATGAGTTGTCTCACTCAGCCCATTCCACTTTAATGAGCTGTCTCACTCTGTCTCACTCAGCCCATTCCACTTTAATGAGTTGTCTCACTCAGCCCATCCCACTTTAATGAGTTGTCTCACTCAGCCCATCCCACTTTAATGAGTTGTCTCACTCAGCCCATCCCACTTTAATGAGCTGTCTCACTCTGTCTCACTCAGCCCATCCCACTTTAATGAGCTGTCTCACTCAGCCCATCCCACTTTAATGAGTTGTCTCACTCAGCCCATTCCACTTTAATGAGTTGTCTCACTCAGCCCATTCCACTTTAATGAGTTGTCTCACTCAGCCCATTCCACTTTAATGAGTTGTCTCACTCAGCCCATTCCACTTTAATGAGCTGTCTCACTCTGTCTCACTCAGCCCATCCCACTTTAATGAGCTGTCTCACTCAGCCCATCCCACTTTAATGAGTTGTCTCACTCTGTCTCACTCAGCCCATCCCACTTTAATGAGCTGTCTCACTCTGTCTCACTCAGCCCATCCCACTTTAATGAGCTGTCTCACTCAGCCCATCCCACTTTAATGAGTTGTCTCACTCTGTCTCACTCAGCCCATCCCACTTTAATGAGCTGTCTCACTCTGTCTCACTCAGCCCATTCCACTTTAATGAGTTTTCTCACTCATCCCATTCCACTTTAATGAGTTGTCTCACTCAGCCCATTCCACTTTAATGAGTTGTCTCACTCAGCCCATTCCACTTTAATGAGTTGTCTCACTCAGCCCATTCCACTTTAATGAGCTGTCTCACTCTGTCTCACTCAGCCCATCCCACTTTAATGAGCTGTCTCACTCAGCCCATCCCACTTTAATGAGTTGTCTCACTCTGTCTCACTCAGCCCATCCCACTTTAATGAGCTGTCTCACTCTGTCTCACTCAGCCCATCCCACTTTAATGAGCTGTCTCACTCTGCCCATCCCACTTTAATGAGTTGTCTCACTCTGTCTCACTCAGCCCATCCCACTTTAATGAGCTGTCTCACTCTGTCTCACTCAGCCCATTCCACTTTAATGAGTTGTCTCACTCAGCCCATTCCACTTTAATGAGTTGTCTCACTCAGCCCATTCCACTTTAATGAGTTGTCTCACTCAGCCCATTCCACTTTAATGAGCTGTCTCACTCTGTCTCACTCAGCCCATTCCACTTTAATGAGTTGTCTCACTCAGCCCATCCCACTTTAATGAGTTGTCTCACTCAGCCCATCCCACTTTAATGAGTTGTCTCACTCAGCCCATTCCACTTTAATGAGTTGTCTCACTCATTCTCACTCAGCCCATCCCACTTTAATGAGCTGTCTCACTCTGTCTCACTCAGCCCATTCCACTTTAATGAGCTGTCTCACTCATTCTCACTCAGCCCATCCCACTTTAATGAGCTGTCTCACTCTGTCTCACTCAGCCCATTCCACTTTAATGAGTTTCTCACTCTGTCTCACTCAGCCCATCCCACTTTAATGAGTTGTCTCACTCAGCCCATTCCACTTTAATGAGTTGTCTCACTCTGTCTCACTCAGCCCATCCCACTTTAATGAGCTGTCTCACTCTGTCTCACTCAGCCCATCCCACTTTAATGAGCTGTCTCACTCAGCCCATTCCACTTTAATGAGTTGTCTCACTCTGTCTCACTCAGCCCATTCCACTTTAATGAGCTGTCTCACTCTGTCTCACTCAGCCCATTCCACTTTAATGAGCTGTCTCACTCTGCCCATCCCACTTTAATGAGTTGTCTCACTCTGTCTCACTCAGCCCATCCCACTTTAATGAGTTGTCTCACTCTGTCTCACTCAGCCCATCCCACTTTAATGAGCTGTCTCACTCTGTCTCACTCAGCCCATTCCACTTTAATGAGTTGTCTCACTCAGCCCATTCCACTTTAATGAGTTGTCTCACTCAGCCCATTCCACTTTAATGAGTTGTCTCACTCAGCCCATTCCACTTTAATGAGTTGTCTCACTCAGCCCATTCCACTTTAATGAGTTGTCTCACTCAGCCCATTCCACTTTAATGAGCTGTCTCACTCTGTCTCACTCAGCCCATTCCACTTTAATGAGTTGTCTCACTCAGCCCATCCCACTTTAATGAGTTGTCTCACTCAGCCCATCCCACTTTAATGAGTTGTCTCACTCAGCCCATCCCACTTTAATGAGCTGTCTCACTCTGTCTCACTCAGCCCATCCCACTTTAATGAGCTGTCTCACTCAGCCCATCCCACTTTAATGAGTTGTCTCACTCAGCCCATTCCACTTTAATGAGTTGTCTCACTCAGCCCATTCCACTTTAATGAGTTGTCTCACTCAGCCCATTCCACTTTAATGAGTTGTCTCACTCAGCCCATTCCACTTTAATGAGCTGTCTCACTCTGTCTCACTCAGCCCATCCCACTTTAATGAGCTGTCTCACTCAGCCCATCCCACTTTAATGAGTTGTCTCACTCTGTCTCACTCAGCCCATCCCACTTTAATGAGCTGTCTCACTCTGTCTCACTCAGCCCATCCCACTTTAATGAGCTGTCTCACTCAGCCCATCCCACTTTAATGAGTTGTCTCACTCTGTCTCACTCAGCCCATCCCACTTTAATGAGCTGTCTCACTCTGTCTCACTCAGCCCATTCCACTTTAATGAGTTGTCTCACTCAGCCCATTCCACTTTAATGAGTTGTCTCACTCAGCCCATTCCACTTTAATGAGTTGTCTCACTCAGCCCATTCCACTTTAATGAGTTGTCTCACTCAGCCCATTCCACTTTAATGAGCTGTCTCACTCTGTCTCACTCAGCCCATCCCACTTTAATGAGCTGTCTCACTCAGCCCATCCCACTTTAATGAGTTGTCTCACTCTGTCTCACTCAGCCCATCCCACTTTAATGAGCTGTCTCACTCTGTCTCACTCAGCCCATCCCACTTTAATGAGCTGTCTCACTCAGCCCATCCCACTTTAATGAGTTGTCTCACTCTGTCTCACTCAGCCCATCCCACTTTAATGAGCTGTCTCACTCTGTCTCACTCAGCCCATTCCACTTTAATGAGTTGTCTCACTCAGCCCATTCCACTTTAATGAGTTGTCTCACTCAGCCCATTCCACTTTAATGAGTTGTCTCACTCAGCCCATTCCACTTTAATGAGCTGTCTCACTCTGTCTCACTCAGCCCATTCCACTTTAATGAGTTGTCTCACTCAGCCCATCCCACTTTAATGAGTTGTCTCACTCAGCCCATCCCACTTTAATGAGTTGTCTCACTCAGCCCATTCCACTTTAATGAGTTGTCTCACTCAGCCCATTCCACTTTAATGAGTTGTCTCACTCAGCCCATTCCACTTTAATGAGTTGTCTCACTCAGCCCATTCCACTTTAATGAGCTGTCTCACTCTGTCTCACTCAGCCCATTCCACTTTAATGAGTTGTCTCACTCAGCCCATCCCACTTTAATGAGTTGTCTCACTCAGCCCATCCCACTTTAATGAGTTGTCTCACTCAGCCCATTCCACTTTAATGAGCTGTCTCACTCTGTCTCACTCAGCCCATTCCACTTTAATGAGTTGTCTCACTCAGCCCATCCCACTTTAATGAGTTGTCTCACTCAGCCCATCCCACTTTAATGAGTTGTCTCACTCAGCCCATTCCACTTTAATGAGCTGTCTCACTCATTCTCACTCAGCCCATCCCACTTTAATGAGCTGTCTCACTCTGTCTCACTCAGCCCATTCCACTTTAATGAGCTGTCTCACTCTGCCCATCCCACTTTAATGAGTTGTCTCACTCTGTCTCACTCAGCCCATTCCACTTTAATGAGTTGTCTCACTCAGCCCATCTCACTTTAATGAGCTGTCTCACTCAGCCCATTCCACTTTAATGAGCTGTCTCACTCTGTCTCACTCAGCCCATCCCACTTTAATGAGTTGTCTCACTCAGCCCATTCCACTTTAATGAGCTGTCTCACTCTGTCTCACTCAGCCCATTCCACTTTAATGAGCTGTCTCACTCTGTCTCACTCAGCCCATCCCACTTTAATGAGTTGTCTCACTCAGCCCATCCCACTTTAATGAGCTGTCTCACTCAGCCCATTCCACTTTAATGAGCTGTCTCACTCTGTCTCACTCAGCCCATTCCACTTTAATGAGTTGTCTCACTCAGCCCATTCCACTTTAATGAGCTGTCTCACTCTTCTCACTCAGCCCATCCCACTTTAATGAGCTGTCTCACTCTGTCTCACTCAGCCCATTCCACTTTAATGAGCTGTCTCACTCATTCTCACTCAGCCCATCCCACTTTAATGAGCTGTCTCACTCTGTCTCACTCAGCCCATTCCACTTTAATGAGTTCTCACTCTGTCTCACTCAGCCCATCCCACTTTAATGAGTTGTCTCACTCAGCCCATTCCACTTTAATGAGTTGTCTCACTCTGTCTCACTCAGCCCATCCCACTTTAATGAGCTGTCTCACTCTGTCTCACTCAGCCCATCCCACTTTAATGAGCTGTCTCACTCAGCCCATTCCACTTTAATGAGTTGTCTCACTCTGTCTCACTCAGCCCATTCCACTTTAATGAGCTGTCTCACTCTGTCTCACTCAGCCCATTCCACTTTAATGAGCTGTCTCACTCAGCCCATCCCACTTTAATGAGTTGTCTCACTCTGTCTCACTCAGCCCATCCCACTTTAATGAGTTGTCTCACTCTGTCTCACTCAGCCCATCCCTTTAATGAGCTGTCTCACTCTGTCTCACTCAGCCCATTCCACTTTAATGAGTTGTCTCACTCAGCCCATTCCACTTTAATGAGTTGTCTCACTCAGCCCATTCCACTTTAATGAGTTGTCTCACTCAGCCCATTCCACTTTAATGAGTTGTCTCACTCAGCCCATTCCACTTTAATGAGTTGTCTCACTCAGCCCATTCCACTTTAATGAGCTGTCTCACTCTGTCTCACTCAGCCCATTCCACTTTAATGAGTTGTCTCACTCAGCCCATCCCACTTTAATGAGTTGTCTCACTCAGCCCATCCCACTTTAATGAGTTGTCTCACTCAGCCCATTCCACTTTAATGAGTTGTCTCACTCAGCCCATTCCACTTTAATGAGTTGTCTCACTCAGCCCATTCCACTTTAATGAGTTGTCTCACTCAGCCCATTCCACTTTAATGAGCTGTCTCACTCTGTCTCACTCAGCCCATTCCACTTTAATGAGTTGTCTCACTCAGCCCATCCCACTTTAATGAGTTGTCTCACTCAGCCCATCCCACTTTAATGAGTTGTCTCACTCAGCCCATTCCACTTTAATGAGCTGTCTCACTCTGTCTCACTCAGCCCATTCCACTTTAATGAGTTGTCTCACTCAGCCCATCCCACTTTAATGAGTTGTCTCACTCAGCCCATCCCACTTTAATGAGTTGTCTCACTCAGCCCATCCCACTTTAATGAGTTGTCTCACTCAGCCCATCCCACTTTAATGAGCTGTCTCACTCTGTCTCACTCAGCCCATCCCACTTTAATGAGTTGTCTCACTCAGCCCATCCCACTTTAATGAGTTGTCTCACTCAGCCCATTCCACTTTAATGAGTTGTCTCACTCAGCCCATTCCACTTTAATGAGTTGTCTCACTCAGCCCATTCCACTTTAATGAGTTGTCTCACTCAGCCCATTCCACTTTAATGAGCTGTCTCACTCTGTCTCACTCAGCCCATCCCACTTTAATGAGTTGTCTCACTCAGCCCATCCCACTTTAATGAGTTGTCTCACTCTGTCTCACTCAGCCCATCCCACTTTAATGAGCTGTCTCACTCTGTCTCACTCAGCCCATCCCACTTTAATGAGCTGTCTCACTCAGCCCATCCCACTTTAATGAGTTGTCTCACTCTGTCTCACTCAGCCCATCCCACTTTAATGAGCTGTCTCACTCTGTCTCACTCAGCCCATTCCACTTTAATGAGTTGTCTCACTCAGCCCATTCCACTTTAATGAGTTGTCTCACTCAGCCCATTCCACTTTAATGAGTTGTCTCACTCAGCCCATTCCACTTTAATGAGTTGTCTCACTCAGCCCATTCCACTTTAATGAGCTGTCTCACTCTGTCTCACTCAGCCCATCCCACTTTAATGAGCTGTCTCACTCAGCCCATCCCACTTTAATGAGTTGTCTCACTCTGTCTCACTCAGCCCATCCCACTTTAATGAGCTGTCTCACTCTGTCTCACTCAGCCCATCCCACTTTAATGAGCTGTCTCACTCAGCCCATCCCACTTTAATGAGTTGTCTCACTCTGTCTCACTCAGCCCATCCCACTTTAATGAGCTGTCTCACTCTGTCTCACTCAGCCCATTCCACTTTAATGAGTTGTCTCACTCAGCCCATTCCACTTTAATGAGTTGTCTCACTCAGCCCATTCCACTTTAATGAGTTGTCTCACTCAGCCCATTCCACTTTAATGAGCTGTCTCACTCTGTCTCACTCAGCCCATTCCACTTTAATGAGTTGTCTCACTCAGCCCATCCCACTTTAATGAGTTGTCTCACTCAGCCCATCCCACTTTAATGAGTTGTCTCACTCAGCCCATTCCACTTTAATGAGTTGTCTCACTCAGCCCATTCCACTTTAATGAGTTGTCTCACTCAGCCCATTCCACTTTAATGAGTTGTCTCACTCAGCCCATTCCACTTTAATGAGCTGTCTCACTCTGTCTCACTCAGCCCATTCCACTTTAATGAGTTGTCTCACTCAGCCCATCCCACTTTAATGAGTTGTCTCACTCAGCCCATCCCACTTTAATGAGTTGTCTCACTCAGCCCATTCCACTTTAATGAGCTGTCTCACTCTGTCTCACTCAGCCCATTCCACTTTAATGAGTTGTCTCACTCAGCCCATCCCACTTTAATGAGTTGTCTCACTCAGCCCATCCCACTTTAATGAGTTGTCTCACTCAGCCCATTCCACTTTAATGAGCTGTCTCACTCTTCTCACTCACTCAGCCCATCCCACTTTAATGAGCTGTCTCACTCTGTCTCACTCAGCCCATTCCACTTTAATGAGCTGTCTCACTCAGCCCATCCCACTTTAATGAGTTGTCTCACTCTGTCTCACTCAGCCCATTCCACTTTAATGAGTTGTCTCACTCAGCCCATCCCACTTTAATGAGCTGTCTCACTCAGCCCATTCCACTTTAATGAGCTGTCTCACTCTGTCTCACTCAGCCCATCCCACTTTAATGAGTTGTCTCACTCAGCCCATTCCACTTTAATGAGCTGTCTCACTCTGTCTCACTCAGCCCATTCCACTTTAATGAGCTGTCTCACTCTGTCTCACTCAGCCCATCCCACTTTAATGAGTTGTCTCACTCAGCCCATCCGACTTTAATGAGCTGTCTCACTCAGCCCATTCCACTTTAATGAGCTGTCTCACTCTGTCTCACTCAGCCCATTCCACTTTAATGAGTTGTCTCACTCAGCCCATTCCACTTTAATGAGCTGTCTCACTCTGTCTCACTCAGCCCATTCCACTTTAATGAGTTGTCTCACTCAGCCCATTCCACTTTAATGAGTTGTCTCACTCAGCCCATTCCACTTTAATGAGTTGTCTCACTCAGCCCATTCCACTTTAATGAGTTGTCTCACTCAGCCCATTCCACTTTAATGAGTTGTCTCACTCAGCCCATTCCACTTTAATGAGCTGTCTCACTCTGTCTCACTCAGCCCATTCCACTTTAATGAGTTGTCTCACTCAGCCCATCCCACTTTAATGAGTTGTCTCACTCAGCCCATCCCACTTTAATGAGTTGTCTCACTCAGCCCATTCCACTTTAATGAGTTGTCTCACTCAGCCCATTCCACTTTAATGAGTTGTCTCACTCAGCCCATTCCACTTTAATGAGTTGTCTCACTCAGCCCATTCCACTTTAATGAGCTGTCTCACTCTGTCTCACTCAGCCCATTCCACTTTAATGAGTTGTCTCACTCAGCCCATCCCACTTTAATGAGTTGTCTCACTCAGCCCATCCCACTTTAATGAGTTGTCTCACTCAGCCCATTCCACTTTAATGAGCTGTCTCACTCTGTCTCACTCAGCCCATTCCACTTTAATGAGTTGTCTCACTCAGCCCATCCCACTTTAATGAGTTGTCTCACTCAGCCCATCCCACTTTAATGAGTTGTCTCACTCAGCCCATCCCACTTTAATGAGTTGTCTCACTCAGCCCATCCCACTTTAATGAGCTGTCTCACTCTGTCTCACTCAGCCCATCCCACTTTAATGAGCTGTCTCACTCAGCCCATCCCACTTTAATGAGTTGTCTCACTCAGCCCATTCCACTTTAATGAGTTGTCTCACTCAGCCCATTCCACTTTAATGAGTTGTCTCACTCAGCCCATTCCACTTTAATGAGTTGTCTCACTCAGCCCATTCCACTTTAATGAGCTGTCTCACTCTGTCTCACTCAGCCCATCCCACTTTAATGAGCTGTCTCACTCAGCCCATCCCACTTTAATGAGTTGTCTCACTCTGTCTCACTCAGCCCATCCCACTTTAATGAGCTGTCTCACTCTGTCTCACTCAGCCCATCCCACTTTAATGAGCTGTCTCACTCAGCCCATCCCACTTTAATGAGTTGTCTCACTCTGTCTCACTCAGCCCATCCCACTTTAATGAGCTGTCTCACTCTGTCTCACTCAGCCCATTCCACTTTAATGAGTTGTCTCACTCAGCCCATTCCACTTTAATGAGTTGTCTCACTCAGCCCATTCCACTTTAATGAGTTGTCTCACTCAGCCCATTCCACTTTAATGAGTTGTCTCACTCAGCCCATTCCACTTTAATGAGCTGTCTCACTCTGTCTCACTCAGCCCATCCCACTTTAATGAGCTGTCTCACTCAGCCCATCCCACTTTAATGAGTTGTCTCACTCTGTCTCACTCAGCCCATCCCACTTTAATGAGCTGTCTCACTCTGTCTCACTCAGCCCATCCCACTTTAATGAGCTGTCTCACTCAGCCCATCCCACTTTAATGAGTTGTCTCACTCTGTCTCACTCAGCCCATCCCACTTTAATGAGCTGTCTCACTCTGTCTCACTCAGCCCATTCCACTTTAATGAGTTGTCTCACTCAGCCCATTCCACTTTAATGAGTTGTCTCACTCAGCCCATTCCACTTTAATGAGTTGTCTCACTCAGCCCATTCCACTTTAATGAGCTGTCTCACTCTGTCTCACTCAGCCCATTCCACTTTAATGAGTTGTCTCACTCAGCCCATCCCACTTTAATGAGTTGTCTCACTCAGCCCATCCCACTTTAATGAGTTGTCTCACTCAGCCCATTCCACTTTAATGAGTTGTCTCACTCAGCCCATTCCACTTTAATGAGTTGTCTCACTCAGCCCATTCCACTTTAATGAGTTGTCTCACTCAGCCCATTCCACTTTAATGAGCTGTCTCACTCTGTCTCACTCAGCCCATTCCACTTTAATGAGTTGTCTCACTCAGCCCATCCCACTTTAATGAGTTGTCTCACTCAGCCCATCCCACTTTAATGAGTTGTCTCACTCAGCCCATTCCACTTTAATGAGCTGTCTCACTCTGTCTCACTCAGCCCATTCCACTTTAATGAGTTGTCTCACTCAGCCCATCCCACTTTAATGAGTTGTCTCACTCAGCCCATCCCACTTTAATGAGTTGTCTCACTCAGCCCATTCCACTTTAATGAGCTGTCTCACTCATTCTCACTCAGCCCATCCCACTTTAATGAGCTGTCTCACTCTGTCTCACTCAGCCCATTCCACTTTAATGAGCTGTCTCACTCTGCCCATCCCACTTTAATGAGTTGTATCACTCTGTCTCACTCAGCCCATTCCACTTTAATGAGTTGTCTCACTCAGCCCATCTCACTTTAATGAGCTGTCTCACTCAGCCCATTCCACTTTAATGAGCTGTCTCACTCTGTCTCACTCAGCCCATCCCACTTTAATGAGTTGTCTCACTCAGCCCATTCCACTTTAATGAGCTGTCTCACTCTGTCTCACTCAGCCCATTCCACTTTAATGAGCTGTCTCACTCTGTCTCACTCAGCCCATCCCACTTTAATGAGTTGTCTCACTCAGCCCATCCACTTTAATGAGCTGTCTCACTCAGCCCATTCCACTTTAATGAGCTGTCTCACTCTGTCTCACTCAGCCCATTCCACTTTAATGAGTTGTCTCACTCAGCCCATTCCACTTCAATGAGCTGTCTCACTCATCTCACTCAGCCCATCCCACTTTAATGAGCTGTCTCACTCTGTCTCACTCAGCCCATTCCACTTTAATGAGCTGTCTCACTCATTCTCACTCAGCCCATCCCACTTTAATGAGCTGTCTCACTCTGTCTCACTCAGCCCATTCCACTTTAATGAGTTCTCACTCTGTCTCACTCAGCCCATCCCACTTTAATGAGTTGTCTCACTCAGCCCATTCCACTTTAATGAGTTGTCTCACTCTGTCTCACTCAGCCCATCCCACTTTAATGAGCTGTCTCACTCTGTCTCACTCAGCCCATCCCACTTTAATGAGTTGTCTCACTCAGCCCATCCCACTTTAATGAGTTGTCTCACTCACTCAGCCCATTCCACTTTAATGAGTTGTCTCACTCTGTCTCACTCAGCCCATTCCACTTTAATGAGCTGTCTCACTCTGTCTCACTCAGCCCATTCCACTTTAATGAGCTGTCTCACTCAGCCCATCCCACTTTAATGAGTTGTCTCACTCTGTCTCACTCAGCCCATCCCACTTTAATGAGTTGTCTCACTCTGTCTCACTCAGCCCATCCCACTTTAATGAGCTGTCTCACTCTGTCTCACTCAGCCCATCCCACTTTAATGAGTTGTCTCACTCAGCCCATCCCACTTTAATGAGTTGTCTCACTCAGCCCATCCCACTTTAATGAGTTGTCTCACTCAGCCCATCCCACTTTAATGAGCTGTCTCACTCTGTCTCACTCAGCCCATCCCACTTTAATGAGTTGTCTCACTCAGCCCATCCCACTTTAATGAGTTGTCTCACTCAGCCCATTCCACTTTAATGAGTTGTCTCACTCAGCCCATTCCACTTTAATGAGTTGTCTCACTCAGCCCATTCCACTTTAATGAGTTGTCTCACTCAGCCCATTCCACTTTAATGAGCTGTCTCACTCTGTCTCACTCAGCCCATCCCACTTTAATGAGCTGTCTCACTCAGCCCATCCCACTTTAATGAGTTGTCTCACTCTGTCTCACTCAGCCCATCCCACTTTAATGAGCTGTCTCACTCTGTCTCACTCAGCCCATCCCACTTTAATGAGCTGTCTCACTCAGCCCATCCCACTTTAATGAGTTGTCTCACTCTGTCTCACTCAGCCCATCCCACTTTAATGAGCTGTCTCACTCTGTCTCACTCAGCCCATTCCACTTTAATGAGTTGTCTCACTCAGCCCATTCCACTTTAATGAGTTGTCTCACTCAGCCCATTCCACTTTAATGAGTTGTCTCACTCAGCCCATTCCACTTTAATGAGTTGTCTCACTCAGCCCATTCCACTTTAATGAGCTGTCTCACTCTGTCTCACTCAGCCCATCCCACTTTAATGAGTTGTCTCACTCAGCCCATCCCACTTTAATGAGTTGTCTCACTCTGTCTCACTCAGCCCATCCCACTTTAATGAGCTGTCTCACTCTGTCTCACTCAGCCCATCCCACTTTAATGAGCTGTCTCACTCAGCCCATCCCACTTTAATGAGTTGTCTCACTCTGTCTCACTCAGCCC
Source organism: Oncorhynchus kisutch (assembly GCF_002021735.2). Taxonomy (NCBI): domain Eukaryota; kingdom Metazoa; phylum Chordata; class Actinopteri; order Salmoniformes; family Salmonidae; genus Oncorhynchus; species Oncorhynchus kisutch. Next base: position 147,588 of record NW_022265919.1, read on the forward strand.
ATCCCACTTTAATGAGCTGTCTCACTCTGTCTCACTCAGCCCATTCCACTTTAATGAGTTGTCTCACTCAGCCCATTCCACTTTAATGAGTTGTCTCACTCAGCCCATTCCACTTTAATGAGTTGTCTCACTCAGCCCATTCCACTTTAATGAGCTGTCTCACTCTGTCTCACTCAGCCCATTCCACTTTAATGAGTTGTCTCACTCAGCCCATCCCACTTTAATGAGTTGTCTCACTCAGCCCATCCCACTTTAATGAGTTGTCTCACTCAGCCCATTCCACTTTAATGAGTTGTCTCACTCAGCCCATTCCACTTTAATGAGTTGTCTCACTCAGCCCATTCCACTTTAATGAGTTGTCTCACTCAGCCCATTCCACTTTAATGAGCTGTCTCACTCTGTCTCACTCAGCCCATTCCACTTTAATGAGTTGTCTCACTCAGCCCATCCCACTTTAATGAGTTGTCTCACTCAGCCCATCCCACTTTAATGAGTTGTCTCACTCAGCCCATTCCACTTTAATGAGCTGTCTCACTCTGTCTCACTCAGCCCATTCCACTTTAATGAGTTGTCTCACTCAGCCCATCCCACTTTAATGAGTTGTCTCACTCAGCCCATCCCACTTTAATGAGTTGTCTCACTCAGCCCATTCCACTTTAATGAGCTGTCTCACTCATTCTCACTCAGCCCATCCCACTTTAATGAGCTGTCTCACTCTGTCTCACTCAGCCCATTCCACTTTAATGAGCTGTCTCACTCAGCCCATCCCACTTTAATGAGTTGTCTCACTCTGTCTCACTCAGCCCATTCCACTTTAATGAGTTGTCTCACTCAGCCCATCCCACTTTAATGAGCTGTCTCACTCAGCCCATTCCACTTTAATGAGCTGTCTCACTCTGTCTCACTCAGCCCATCCCACTTTAATGAGCTGTCTCACTCTGTCTCACTCAGCCCATCCCACTTTAATGAGCTGTCTCACTCTGTCTCACTCAGCCCATTCCACTTTAATGAGTTGTCTCACTCAGCCCATTCCACTTCAATGAGCTGTCTCACTCATTCTCACTCAGCCCATCCCACTTTAATGAGCTGTCTCACTCTGTCTCACTCAGCCCATTCCACTTTAATGAGCTGTCTCACTCTGTCTCACTCAGCCCATCCCACTTTAATGAGCTGTCTCACTCTGTCTCACTCAGCCCATTCCACTTTAATGAGTTCTCACTCTGTCTCACTCAGCCCATCCCACTTTAATGAGTTGTCTCACTCAGCCCATTCCACTTTAATGAGTTGTCTCACTCTGTCTCACTCAGCCCATCCCACTTTAATGAGCTGTCTCACTCTGTCTCACTCAGCCCATCCCACTTTAATGAGTTGTCTCACTCAGCCCATCCCACTTTAATGAGTTGTCTCACTCAGCCCATTCCACTTTAATGAGTTGTCTCACTCTGTCTCACTCAGCCCATTCCACTTTAATGAGCTGTCTCACTCTGTCTCACTCAGCCCATTCCACTTTAATGAGCTGTCTCACTCAGCCCATCCCACTTTAATGAGTTGTCTCACTCTGTCTCACTCAGCCCATCCCACTTTAATGAGTTGTCTCACTCTGTCTCACTCAGCCCATCCCACTTTAATGAGCTGTCTCACTCTGTCTCACTCAGCCCATTCCACTTTAATGAGTTGTCTCACTCAGCCCATTCCACTTTAATGAGTTGTCTCACTCAGCCCATTCCACTTTAATGAGTTGTCTCACTCAGCCCATTCCACTTTAATGAGTTGTCTCACTCAGCCCATTCCACTTTAATGAGTTGTCTCACTCAGCCCATTCCACTTTAATGAGCTGTCTCACTCTGTCTCACTCAGCCCATTCCACTTTAATGAGTTGTCTCACTCAGCCCATCCCACTTTAATGAGTTGTCTCACTCAGCCCATCCCACTTTAATGAGTTGTCTCACTCAGCCCATTCCACTTTAATGAGTTGTCTCACTCAGCCCATTCCACTTTAATGAGTTGTCTCACTCAGCCCATTCCACTTTAATGAGTTGTCTCACTCAGCCCATTCCACTTTAATGAGCTGTCTCACTCTGTCTCACTCAGCCCATTCCACTTTAATGAGTTGTCTCACTCAGCCCATCCCACTTTAATGAGTTGTCTCACTCAGCCCATCCCACTTTAATGAGTTGTCTCACTCAGCCCATTCCACTTTAATGAGCTGTCTCACTCTTCTCACTCAGCCCATCCCACTTTAATGCGCTGTCTCACTCTGTCTCACTCAGCCCATTCCACTTTAATGAGCTGTCTCACTCATCTCACTCAGCCCATCCCACTTTAATGAGCTGTCTCACTCTGTCTCACTCAGCCCATTCCACTTTAATGAGTTCTCACTCTGTCTCACTCAGCCCATCCCACTTTAATGAGTTGTCTCACTCAGCCCATTCCACTTTAATGAGTTGTCTCACTCTGTCTCACTCAGCCCATCCCACTTTAATGAGCTGTCTCACTCTGTCTCACTCAGCCCATCCCACTTTAATGAGCTGTCTCACTCAGCCCATCCCACTTTAATGAGTTGTCTCACTCAGCCCATTCCACTTTAATGAGTTGTCTCACTCTGTCTCACTCAGCCCATTCCACTTTAATGAGCTGTCTCACTCTGTCTCACTCAGCCCATTCCACTTTAATGAGCTGTCTCACTCAGCCCATCCCACTTTAATGAGTTGTCTCACTCTGTCTCACTCAGCCCATCCCACTTTAATGAGTTGTCTCACTCTGTCTCACTCAGCCCATCCCACTTTAATGAGCTGTCTCACTCTGTCTCACTCAGCCCATTCCACTTTAATGAGTTGTCTCACTCAGCCCATTCCACTTTAATGAGTTGTCTCATCCCCATTCCACTTTAATGAGTTGTCTCACTCAGCCCATTCCACTTTAATGAGTTGTCTCACTCAGCCCATTCCACTTTAATGAGTTGTCTCACTCAGCCCATTCCACTTTAATGAGCTGTCTCACTCTGTCTCACTCAGCCCATTCCACTTTAATGAGTTGTCTCACTCAGCCCATCCCACTTTAATGAGTTGTCTCACTCAGCCCATCCCACTTTAATGAGTTGTCTCACTCAGCCCATTCCACTTTAATGAGTTGTCTCACTCAGCCCATTCCACTTTAATGAGTTGTCTCACTCAGCCCATTCCACTTTAATGAGTTGTCTCACTCAGCCCATTCCACTTTAATGAGCTGTCTCACTCTGTCTCACTCAGCCCATTCCACTTTAATGAGTTGTCTCACTCAGCCCATCCCACTTTAATGAGTTGTCTCACTCAGCCCATCCCACTTTAATGAGTTGTCTCACTCAGCCCATTCCACTTTAATGAGCTGTCTCACTCTGTCTCACTCAGCCCATTCCACTTTAATGAGTTGTCTCACTCAGCCCATCCCACTTTAATGAGTTGTCTCACTCAGCCCATCCCACTTTAATGAGTTGTCTCACTCAGCCCATTCCACTTTAATGAGCTGTCTCACTCATTCTCACTCAGCCCATCCCACTTTAATGAGCTGTCTCACTCTGTCTCACTCAGCCCATTCCACTTTAATGAGCTGTCTCACTCTGCCCATCCCACTTTAATGAGTTGTATCACTCTGTCTCACTCAGCCCATTCCACTTTAATGAGTTGTCTCACTCAGCCCATCTCACTTTAATGAGCTGTCTCACTCAGCCCATTCCACTTTAATGAGCTGTCTCACTCTGTCTCACTCAGCCCATCCCACTTTAATGAGTTGTCTCACTCAGCCCATTCCACTTTAATGAGCTGTCTCACTCTGTCTCACTCAGCCCATTCCACTTTAATGAGCTGTCTCACTCTGTCTCACTCAGCCCATCCCACTTTAATGAGTTGTCTCACTCAGCCCATCCCACTTTAATGAGCTGTCTCACTCAGCCCATTCCACTTTAATGAGCTGTCTCACTCTGTCTCACTCAGCCCATTCCACTTTAATGAGTTGTCTCACTCAGCCCATTCCACTTCAATGAGCTGTCTCACTCATCTCACTCAGCCCATCCCACTTTAATGAGCTGTCTCACTCTGTCTCACTCAGCCCATTCCACTTTAATGAGCTGTCTCACTCATTCTCACTCAGCCCATCCCACTTTAATGAGCTGTCTCACTCTGTCTCACTCAGCCCATTCCACTTTAATGAGTTTCCTCACTCTGTCTCACTCAGCCCATCCCACTTTAATGAGTTGTCTCACTCAGCCCATTCCACTTTAATGAGTTGTCTCACTCTGTCTCACTCAGCCCATCCCACTTTAATGAGCTGTCTCACTCTGTCTCACTCAGCCCATCCCACTTTAATGAGCTGTCTCACTCAGCCCATTCCACTTTAATGAGTTGTCTCACTCTGTCTCACTCAGCCCATTCCACTTTAATGAGCTGTCTCACTCTGTCTCACTCAGCCCATTCCACTTTAATGAGCTGTCTCACTCTGCCCATCCCACTTTAATGAGTTGTCTCACTCTGTCTCACTCTGCCCATCCCACTTTAATGAGTTGTCTCACTCTGTCTCACTCAGCCCATCCCACTTTAATGAGCTGTCTCACTCTGTCTCACTCAGCCCATTCCACTTTAATGAGTTGTCTCACTCAGCCCATTCCACTTTAATGAGTTTTCTCACTCAGCCCATTCCACTTTAATGAGTTGTCTCACTCAGCCCATTCCACTTTAATGAGTTGTCTCACTCAGCCCATTCCACTTTAATGAGTTGTCTCACTCAGCCCATTCCACTTTAATGAGCTGTCTCACTCTGTCTCACTCAGCCCATTCCACTTTAATGAGTTGTCTCACTCAGCCCATCCCACTTTAATGAGTTGTCTCACTCAGCCCATCCCACTTTAATGAGTTGTCTCACTCAGCCCATCCCACTTTAATGAGCTGTCTCACTCTGTCTCACTCAGCCCATCCCACTTTAATGAGCTGTCTCACTCAGCCCATCCCACTTTAATGAGTTGTCTCACTCTGTCTCACTCAGCCCATCCCACTTTAATGAGCTGTCTCACTCTGTCTCACTCAGCCCATCCCACTTTAATGAGCTGTCTCACTCTGCCCATCCCACTTTAATGAGTTGTCTCACTCTGTCTCACTCAGCCCATCCCACTTTAATGAGCTGTCTCACTCTGTCTCACTCAGCCCATTCCACTTTAATGAGTTGTCTCACTCAGCCCATTCCACTTTAATGAGTTGTCTCACTCAGCCCATTCCACTTTAATGAGTTGTCTCACTCAGCCCATTCCACTTTAATGAGCTGTCTCACTCTGTCTCACTCAGCCCATTCCACTTTAATGAGTTGTCTCACTCAGCCCATCCCACTTTAATGAGTTGTCTCACTCAGCCCATCCCACTTTAATGAGTTGTCTCACTCAGCCCATTCCACTTTAATGAGTTGTCTCACTCAGCCCATTCCACTTTAATGAGTTGTCTCACTCAGCCCATTCCACTTTAATGAGTTGTCTCACTCAGCCCATTCCACTTTAATGAGCTGTCTCACTCTGTCTCACTCAGCCCATTCCACTTTAATGAGTTGTCTCACTCAGCCCATCCCACTTTAATGAGTTGTCTCACTCAGCCCATCCCACTTTAATGAGTTGTCTCACTCAGCCCATTCCACTTTAATGAGTTGTCTCACTCAGCCCATCCCACTTTAATGAGTTGTCTCACTCAGCCCATCCCACTTTAATGAGTTGTCTCACTCAGCCCATTCCACTTTAATGAGCTGTCTCACTCTTCTCACTCAGCCCATCCCACTTTAATGAGCTGTCTCACTCTGTCTCACTCAGCCCATCCCACTTTAATGAGTTGTCTCACTCAGCCCATCCCACTTTAATGAGCTGTCTCACTCTGTCTCACTCAGCCCATTCCACTTTAATGAGTTTCCTCACTCTGTCTCACTCAGCCCATCCCACTTTAATGAGTTGTCTCACTCAGCCCATTCCACTTTAATGAGTTGTCTCACTCTGTCTCACTCAGCCCATTCCACTTTAATGAGCTGTCTCACTCTGTCTCACTCAGCCCATTCCACTTTAATGAGCTGTCTCACTCAGCCCATCCCACTTTAATGAGTTGTCTCACTCTGTCTCACTCAGCCCATCCCACTTTAATGAGTTGTCTCACTCTGTCTCACTCAGCCCATCCCACTTTAATGAGCTGTCTCACTCTGTCTCACTCAGCCCATTCCACTTTAATGAGTTGTCTCACTCAGCCCATTCCACTTTAATGAGTTGTCTCACTCAGCCCATTCCACTTTAATGAGTTGTCTCACTCAGCCCATTCCACTTTAATGAGTTGTCTCACTCAGCCCATTCCACTTTAATGAGTTGTCTCACTCAGCCCATTCCACTTTAATGAGCTGTCTCACTCATTCTCACTCAGCCCATTCCACTTTAATGAGCTGTCTCACTCTGTCTCACTCAGCCCATTCCACTTTAATGAGTTGTCTCACTCAGCCCATCCCACTTTAATGAGTTGTCTCACTCAGCCCATCCCACTTTAATGAGTTGTCTCACTCAGCCCATCCACTTTAATGAGCTGTCTCACTCTGTCTCACTCAGCCCATCCCACTTTAATGAGTTGTCTCACTCAGCCCATCCCACTTTAATGAGCTGTCTCACTCTGTCTCACTCAGCCCATCCCACTTTAATGAGCTGTCTCACTCAGCCCATCCCACTTTAATGAGTTGTCTCACTCTGTCTCACTCAGCCCATCCCACTTTAATGAGCTGTCTCACTCTGTCTCACTCAGCCCATTCCACTTTAATGAGTTGTCTCACTCAGCCCATTCCACTTTAATGAGTTGTCTCACTCTGTCTCACTCAGCCCATCCCACTTTAATGAGCTGTCTCACTCTGTCTCACTCAGCCCATCCCACTTTAATGAGCTGTCTCACTCAGCCCATTCCACTTTAATGAGTTGTCTCACTCTGTCTCACTCAGCCCATTCCACTTTAATGAGCTGTCTCACTCTGTCTCACTCAGCCCATTCCACTTTAATGAGCTGTCTCACTCAGCCCATCCCACTTTAATGAGTTGTCTCACTCTGTCTCACTCAGCCCATCCCACTTTAATGAGTTGTCTCACTCTGTCTCACTCAGCCCATCCCACTTTAATGAGCTGTCTCACTCTGTCTCACTCAGCCCATTCCACTTTAATGAGTTGTCTCACTCAGCCCATTCCACTTTAATGAGTTGTCTCACTCAGCCCATTCCACTTTAATGAGTTGTCTCACTCAGCCCATTCCACTTTAATGAGTTGTCTCACTCAGCCCATTCCACTTTAATGAGTTGTCTCACTCAGCCCATTCCACTTTAATGAGCTGTCTCACTCTGTCTCACTCAGCCCATTCCACTTTAATGAGCTGTCTCACTCTGTCTCACTCAGCCCATTCCACTTTAATGAGTTGTCTCACTCAGCCCATCCCACTTTAATGAGTTGTCTCACTCAGCCCATCCCACTTTAATGAGTTGTCTCACTCAGCCCATCCCACTTTAATGAGCTGTCTCACTCTGTCTCACTCAGCCCATCCCACTTTAATGAGTTGTCTCACTCAGCCCATCCCACTTTAATGAGCTGTCTCACTCTGTCTCACTCAGCCCATCCCACTTTAATGAGCTGTCTCACTCTGCCCATCCCACTTTAATGAGTTGTCTCACTCTGTCTCACTCAGCCCATCCCACTTTAATGAGCTGTCTCACTCTGTCTCACTCAGCCCATTCCACTTTAATGAGTTGTCTCACTCAGCCCATTCCACTTTAATGAGTTGTCTCACTCAGCCCATTCCACTTTAATGAGTTGTCTCACTCAGCCCATTCCACTTTAATGAGCTGTCTCACTCTGTCTCACTCAGCCCATTCCACTTTAATGAGTTGTCCAGCCCATCCCACTTTAATGAGTTGTCTCACTCAGCCCATCCCACTTTAATGAGTTGTCTCACTCAGCCCATTCCACTTTAATGAGTTGTCTCACTCAGCCCATTCCACTTTAATGAGTTGTCTCACTCAGCCCATTCCACTTTAATGAGTTGTCTCACTCAGCCCATTCCACTTTAATGAGCTGTCTCACTCTGTCTCACTCAGCCCATTCCACTTTAATGAGTTGTCTCACTCAGCCCATCCCACTTTAATGAGTTGTCTCACTCAGCCCATCCCACTTTAATGAGTTGTCTCACTCAGCCCATTCCACTTTAATGAGCTGTCTCACTCTGTCTCACTCAGCCCATTCCACTTTAATGAGTTGTCTCACTCAGCCCATCCCACTTTAATGAGTTGTCTCACTCAGCCCATCCCACTTTAATGAGTTGTCTCACTCAGCCCATTCCACTTTAATGAGCTGTCTCACTCATTCTCACTCAGCCCATCCCACTTTAATGAGCTGTCTCACTCTGTCTCACTCAGCCCATTCCACTTTAATGAGCTGTCTCACTCTGCCCATCCCACTTTAATGAGTTGTCTCACTCTGTCTCACTCAGCCCATTCCACTTTAATGAGTTGTCTCACTCAGCCCATCTCACTTTAATGAGCTGTCTCACTCAGCCCATTCCACTTTAATGAGCTGTCTCACTCTGTCTCACTCAGCCCATCCCACTTTAATGAGTTGTCTCACTCAGCCCATTCCACTTTAATGAGCTGTCTCACTCTGTCTCACTCAGCCCATTCCACTTTAATGAGCTGTCTCACTCTGTCTCACTCAGCCCATCCCACTTTAATGAGTTGTCTCACTCAGCCCATCCGACTTTAATGAGCTGTCTCACTCAGCCCATTCCACTTTAATGAGCTGTCTCACTCTGTCTCACTCAGCCCATTCCACTTTAATGAGTTGTCTCACTCAGCCCATTCCACTTTAATGAGCTGTCTCACTCATTCTCACTCAGCCCATCCCACTTTAATGAGCTGTCTCACTCTGTCTCACTCAGCCCATTCCACTTTAATGAGCTGTCTCACTCATTCTCACTCAGCCCATCCCACTTTAATGAGCTGTCTCACTCTGTCTCACTCAGCCCATTCCACTTTAATGAGTTGTCTCACTCAGCCCATCCCACTTTAATGAGTTGTCTCACTCAGCCCATCCCACTTTAATGAGTTGTCTCACTCAGCCCATTCCACTTTAATGAGTTGTCTCACTCAGCCCATCCCACTTTAATGAGCTGTCTCACTCTGTCTCACTCAGCCCATTCCACTTTAATGAGTTTCTCACTCTGTCTCACTCAGCCCATCCCACTTTAATGAGTTGTCTCACTCAGCCCATTCCACTTTAATGAGTTGTCTCACTCTGTCTCACTCAGCCCATTCCACTTTAATGAGCTGTCTCACTCAGCCCATCCCACTTTAATGAGTTGTCTCACTCTGTCTCACTCAGCCCATCCCACTTTAATGAGTTGTCTCACTCTGTCTCACTCAGCCCATCCCACTTTAATGAGCTGTCTCACTCTGTCTCACTCAGCCCATTCCACTTTAATGAGTTGTCTCACTCAGCCCATTCCACTTTAATGAGTTTTCTCACTCATCCCATTCCACTTTAATGAGTTGTCTCACTCAGCCCATTCCACTTTAATGAGTTGTCTCACTCAGCCCATTCCACTTTAATGAGTTGTCTCACTCAGCCCATTCCACTTTAATGAGCTGTCTCACTCTGTCTCACTCAGCCCATTCCACTTTAATGAGTTGTCTCACTCAGCCCATCCCACTTTAATGAGTTGTCTCACTCAGCCCATCCCACTTTAATGAGTTGTCTCACTCAGCCCATCCCACTTTAATGAGCTGTCTCACTCTGTCTCACTCAGCCCATCCCACTTTAATGAGCTGTCTCACTCAGCCCATCCCACTTTAATGAGTTGTCTCACTCTGTCTCACTCAGCCCATCCCACTTTAATGAGCTGTCTCACTCTGTCTCACTCAGCCCATCCCACTTTAATGAGCTGTCTCACTCTGCCCATCCCACTTTAATGAGTTGTCTCACTCTGTCTCACTCAGCCCATCCCACTTTAATGAGCTGTCTCACTCTGTCTCACTCAGCCCATTCCACTTTAATGAGTTGTCTCACTCAGCCCATTCCACTTTAATGAGTTGTCTCACTCAGCCCATTCCACTTTAATGAGTTGTCTCACTCAGCCCATTCCACTTTAATGAGCTGTCTCACTCTGTCTCACTCAGCCCATTCCACTTTAATGAGTTGTCCAGCCCATCCCACTTTAATGAGTTGTCTCACTCAGCCCATCCCACTTTAATGAGTTGTCTCACTCAGCCCATTCCACTTTAATGAGTTGTCTCACTCAGCCCATTCCACTTTAATGAGTTGTCTCACTCAGCCCATTCCACTTTAATGAGTTGTCTCACTCAGCCCATTCCACTTTAATGAGCTGTCTCACTCTGTCTCACTCAGCCCATTCCACTTTAATGAGTTGACTCACTCAGCCCATCCCACTTTAATGAGTTGTCTCACTCAGCCCATCCCACTTTAATGAGTTGTCTCACTCAGCCCATTCCACTTTAATGAGCTGTCTCACTCTGTCTCACTCAGCCCATTCCACTTTAATGAGTTGTCTCACTCAGCCCATCCCACTTTAATGAGTTGTCTCACTCAGCCCATCCCACTTTAATGAGTTGTCTCACTCAGCCCATTCCACTTTAATGAGCTGTCTCACTCATTCTCACTCAGCCCATCCCACTTTAATGAGCTGTCTCACTCTGTCTCACTCAGCCCATTCCACTTTAATGAGCTGTCTCACTCTGCCCATCCCACTTTAATGAGTTGTATCACTCTGTCTCACTCAGCCCATTCCACTTTAATGAGTTGTCTCACTCAGCCCATCTCACTTTAATGAGCTGTCTCACTCAGCCCATTCCACTTTAATGAGCTGTCTCACTCTGTCTCACTCAGCCCATCCCACTTTAATGAGTTGTCTCACTCAGCCCATTCCACTTTAATGAGCTGTCTCACTCTGTCTCACTCTGTCTCACTCAGCCCATTCCACTTTAATGAGCTGTCTCACTCTGTCTCACTCAGCCCATCCCACTTTAATGAGTTGTCTCACTCAGCCCATCCGACTTTAATGAGCTGTCTCACTCAGCCCATTCCACTTTAATGAGCTGTCTCACTCTGTCTCACTCAGCCCATTCCACTTTAATGAGTTGTCTCACTCAGCCCATTCCACTTTAATGAGCTGTCTCACTCATTCTCACTCAGCCCATCCCACTTTAATGAGCTGTCTCACTCTGTCTCACTCAGCCCATTCCACTTTAATGAGCTGTCTCACTCATTCTCACTCAGCCCATCCCACTTTAATGAGCTGTCTCACTCTGTCTCACTCAGCCCATTCCACTTTAATGAGTTGTCTCACTCAGCCCATCCCACTTTAATGAGTTGTCTCACTCAGCCCATCCCACTTTAATGAGTTGTCTCACTCAGCCCATTCCACTTTAATGAGTTGTCTCACTCAGCCCATCCCACTTTAATGAGCTGTCTCACTCTGTCTCACTCAGCCCATTCCACTTGAATGAGTTTCCTCACTCTGTCTCACTCAGCCCATCCCACTTTAATGAGTTGTCTCACTCAGCCCATTCCACTTTAATGAGTTGTCTCACTCTGTCTCACTCAGCCCATTCCACTTTAATGAGCTGTCTCACTCTGCCCATCCCACTTTAATGAGTTGTCTCACTCTGTCTCACTCTGCCCATCCCACTTTAATGAGTTGTCTCACTCTGTCTCACTCAGCCCATCCCACTTTAATGAGCTGTCTCACTCTGTCTCACTCAGCCCATTCCACTTTAATGAGTTGTCTCACTCAGCCCATTCCACTTTAATGAGTTGTCTCACTCAGCCCATTCCACTTTAATGAGTTGTCTCACTCAGCCCATTCCACTTTAATGAGTTGTCTCACTCAGCCCATTCCACTTTAATGAGTTGTCTCACTCAGCCCATTCCACTTTAATGAGCTGTCTCACTCTGTCTCACTCAGCCCATTCCACTTTAATGAGTTGTCTCACTCAGCCCATCCCACTTTAATGAGTTGTCTCACTCAGCCCATCCCACTTTAATGAGTTGTCTCACTCAGCCCATCCCACTTTAATGAGCTGTCTCACTCTGTCTCACTCAGCCCATCCCACTTTAATGAGCTGTCTCACTCAGCCCATCCCACTTTAATGAGTTGTCTCACTCTGTCTCACTCAGCCCATCCCACTTTAATGAGCTGTCTCACTCTGTCTCACTCAGCCCATCCCACTTTAATGAGCTGTCTCACTCTGCCCATCCCACTTTAATGAGTTGTCTCACTCTGTCTCACTCAGCCCATCCCACTTTAATGAGCTGTCTCACTCTGTCTCACTCAGCCCATTCCACTTTAATGAGTTGTCTCACTCAGCCCATTCCACTTTAATGAGTTGTCTCACTCAGCCCATTCCACTTTAATGAGTTGTCTCACTCAGCCCATTCCACTTTAATGAGCTGTCTCACTCTGTCTCACTCAGCCCATTCCACTTTAATGAGTTGTCCAGCCCATCCCACTTTAATGAGTTGTCTCACTCAGCCCATCCCACTTTAATGAGTTGTCTCACTCAGCCCATTCCACTTTAATGAGTTGTCTCACTCAGCCCATTCCACTTTAATGAGTTGTCTCACTCAGCCCATCCCACTTTAATGAGTTGTCTCACTCAGCCCATTCCACTTTAATGAGCTGTCTCACTCTGTCTCACTCAGCCCATTCCACTTTAATGAGTTGTCTCACTCAGCCCATCCCACTTTAATGAGTTGTCTCACTCAGCCCATCCCACTTTAATGAGTTGTCTCACTCAGCCCATTCCACTTTAATGAGCTGTCTCACTCATTCTCACTCAGCCCATCCCACTTTAATGAGCTGTCTCACTCTGTCTCACTCAGCCCATCCCACTTTAATGAGTTGTCTCACTCAGCCCATCCCACTTTAATGAGCTGTCTCACTCTGTCTCACTCAGCCCATTCCACTTTAATGAGTTGTCTCACTCTGTCTCACTCAGCCCATCCCACTTTAATGAGTTGTCTCACTCAGCCCATTCCACTTTAATGAGTTGTCTCACTCTGTCTCACTCAGCCCATCCCACTTTAATGAGCTGTCTCACTCTGTCTCACTCAGCCCATCCCACTTTAATGAGCTGTCTCACTCAGCCCATTCCACTTTAATGAGTTGTCTCACTCTGTCTCACTCAGCCCATTCCACTTTAATGAGCTGTCTCACTCTGTCTCACTCAGCCCATTCCACTTTAATGAGCTGTCTCACTCAGCCCATCCCACTTTAATGAGTTGTCTCACTCTGTCTCACTCTGCCCATCCCACTTTAATGAGTTGTCTCACTCTGTCTCACTCAGCCCATCCCACTTTAATGAGCTGTCTCACTCTGTCTCACTCAGCCCATTCCACTTTAATGAGTTGTCTCACTCAGCCCATTCCACTTTAATGAGTTTTCTCACTCAGCCCATTCCACTTTAATGAGTTGTCTCACTCAGCCCATTCCACTTTAATGAGTTGTCTCACTCAGCCCATTCCACTTTAATGAGTTGTCTCACTCAGCCCATTCCACTTTAATGAGCTGTCTCACTCATTCTCACTCAGCCCATTCCACTTTAATGAGCTGTCTCACTCTGTCTCACTCAGCCCATTCCACTTTAATGAGTTGTCTCACTCAGCCCATCCCACTTTAATGAGTTGTCTCACTCAGCCCATCCCACTTTAATGAGTTGTCTCACTCAGCCCATCCCACTTTAATGAGCTGTCTCACTCTGTCTCACTCAGCCCATCCCACTTTAATGAGCTGTCTCACTCAGCCCATCCCACTTTAATGAGTTGTCTCACTCTGTCTCACTCAGCCCATCCCACTTTAATGAGCTGTCTCACTCTGTCTCACTCAGCCCATCCCACTTTAATGAGCTGTCTCACTCTGCCCATCCCACTTTAATGAGTTGTCTCACTCTGTCTCACTCAGCCCATCCCACTTTAATGAGCTGTCTCACTCTGTCTCACTCAGCCCATTCCACTTTAATGAGTTGTCTCACTCAGCCCATTCCACTTTAATGAGTTGTCTCACTCAGCCCATTCCACTTTAATGAGTTGTCTCACTCAGCCCATTCCACTTTAATGAGCTGTCTCACTCTGTCTCACTCAGCCCATTCCACTTTAATGAGTTGTCCAGCCCATCCCACTTTAATGAGTTGTCTCACTCAGCCCATCCCACTTTAATGAGTTGTCTCACTCAGCCCATTCCACTTTAATGAGTTGTCTCACTCAGCCCATTCCACTTTAATGAGTTGTCTCACTCAGCCCATCCCACTTTAATGAGCTGTCTCACTCTGTCTCACTCAGCCCATTCCACTTTAATGAGTTGTCTCACTCAGCCCATTCCACTTTAATGAGTTGTCTCACTCAGCCCATTCCACTTTAATGAGCTGTCTCACTCTGTCTCACTCAGCCCATTCCACTTTAATGAGTTGTCTCACTCAGCCCATTCCACTTTAATGAGTTGTCTCACTCAGCCGATTCCACTTCAATGAGCTGTCTCACTCATTCTCACTCAGCCCATCCCACTTTAATGAGCTGTCTCACTCATTCTCACTCAGCCCATCCCACTTTAATGAGCTGTCTCACTCTGTCTCACTCAGCCCATTCCACTTTAATGAGCTGTCTCACTCTGTCTCACTCAGCCCATCCCACTTTAATGAGCTGTCTCACTCTGTCTCACTCAGCCCATTCCACTTTAATGAGTTGTCTCACTCAGCCCATCCCACTTTAATGAGTTGTCTCACTCAGCCCATCCCACTTTAATGAGTTGTCTCACTCAGCCCATTCCACTTTAATGAGTTGTCTCACTCAGCCCATCCCACTTTAATGAGCTGTCTCACTCTGTCTCACTCAGCCCATTCCACTTTAATGAGTTGTCCAGCCCATCCCACTTTAATGAGTTGTCTCACTCAGCCCATCCCACTTTAATGAGTTGTCTCACTCAGCCCATTCCACTTTAATGAGTTGTCTCACTCAGCCCATTCCACTTTAATGAGTTGTCTCACTCAGCCCATTCCACTTTAATGAGTTGTCTCACTCAGCCCATTCCACTTTAATGAGTTGTCTCACTCAGCCCATTCCACTTCAATGAGCTGTCTCACTCTGTCTCACTCAGCCCATTCCACTTTAATGAGTTGTCTCACTCAGCCCATTCCACTTTAATGAGTTGTCTCACTCAGCCCATTCCACTTTAATGAGCTGTCTCACTCTGTCTCACTCAGCCCATCCCACTTTAATGAGCTGTCTCACTCTGTCTCACTCAGCCCATTCCACTTTAATGAGTTGTCTCACTCTGTCTCACTCAGCCCATCCCACTTTAATGAGCTGTCTCACTCTGTCTCACTCAGCCCATTCCACTTTAATGAGTTGTCTCACTCAGCCCATCCCACTTTAATGAGTTGTCTCACTCAGCCCATCCCACTTTAATGAGTTGTCTCACTCAGCCCATCCCACTTTAATGAGCTGTCTCACTCTGTCTCACTCAGCCCATTCCACTTTAATGAGTTGTCCAGCCCATCCCACTTTAATGAGTTGTCTCACTCAGCCCATCCCACTTTAATGAGTTGTCTCACTCAGCCCATTCCACTTTAATGAGTTGTCTCACTCAGCCCATTCCACTTTAATGAGTTGTCTCACTCAGCCCATTCCACTTTAATGAGTTGTCTCACTCAGCCCATCCCACTTTAATGAGTTGTCTCACTCAGCCCATTCCACTTTAATGAGCTGTCTCACTCTGTCTCACTCAGCCCATTCCACTTTAATGAGTTGTCTCACTCAGCCCATTCCACTTTAATGAGTTGTCTCACTCAGCCCATTCCACTTTAATGAGCTGTCTCACTCTGTCTCACTCAGCCCATCCCACTTTAATGAGCTGTCTCACTCTGTCTCACTCAGCCCATTCCACTTTAATGAGCTGTCTCACTCTTCTCACTCAGCCCATCCCACTTTAATGAGCTGTCTCACTCTGTCTCACTCAGCCCATTCCACTTTAATGAGTTGTCTCACTCAGCCCATCCCACTTTAATGAGTTGTCTCACTCAGCCCATCCCACTTTAATGAGTTGTCTCACTCAGCCCATTCCACTTTAATGAGTTGTCTCACTCAGCCCATCCCACTTTAATGAGCTGTCTCACTCTGTCTCACTCAGCCCATTCCACTTTAATGAGTTTCCTCACTCTGTCTCACTCAGCCCATCCCACTTTAATGAGTTGTCTCACTCAGCCCATTCCACTTTAATGAGTTGTCTCACTCTGTCTCACTCAGCCCATTCCACTTTAATGAGCTGTCTCACTCTGCCCATCCCACTTTAATGAGTTGTCTCACTCTGTCTCACTCAGCCCATCCCACTTTAATGAGTTGTCTCACTCTGTCTCACTCAGCCCATCCCACTTTAATGAGCTGTCTCACTCTGTCTCACTCAGCCCATTCCACTTTAATGAGTTGTCTCACTCAGCCCATTCCACTTTAATGAGTTTTCTCACTCATCCCATTCCACTTTAATGAGTTGTCTCACTCAGCCCATTCCACTTTAATGAGTTGTCTCACTCAGCCCATTCCACTTTAATGAGTTGTCTCACTCAGCCCATTCCACTTTAATGAGCTGTCTCACTCTGTCTCACTCAGCCCATTCCACTTTAATGAGTTGTCTCACTCAGCCCATCCCACTTTAATGAGTTGTCTCACTCAGCCCATCCCACTTTAATGAGTTGTCTCACTCAGCCCATCCCACTTTAATGAGCTGTCTCACTCTGTCTCACTCAGCCCATCCCACTTTAATGAGCTGTCTCACTCAGCCCATCCCACTTTAATGAGTTGTCTC
Organism: Oncorhynchus kisutch; assembly: GCF_002021735.2. Lineage (NCBI taxonomy): Eukaryota > Metazoa > Chordata > Actinopteri > Salmoniformes > Salmonidae > Oncorhynchus > Oncorhynchus kisutch. The sequence continues at coordinate 164,461 of NW_022265919.1, forward strand.
ACTCTGTCTCACTCAGCCCATCCCACTTTAATGAGCTGTCTCACTCTGTCTCACTCAGCCCATCCCACTTTAATGAGCTGTCTCACTCAGCCCATCCCACTTTAATGAGTTGTCTCACTCTGTCTCACTCAGCCCATCCCACTTTAATGAGCTGTCTCACTCTGTCTCACTCAGCCCATTCCACTTTAATGAGTTGTCTCACTCAGCCCATTCCACTTTAATGAGTTGTCTCACTCAGCCCATTCCACTTTAATGAGCTGTCTCACTCTGTCTCACTCAGCCCATTCCACTTTAATGAGTTGTCCAGCCCATCCCACTTTAATGAGTTGTCTCACTCAGCCCATCCCACTTTAATGAGTTGTCTCACTCAGCCCATTCCACTTTAATGAGTTGTCTCACTCAGCCCATTCCACTTTAATGAGTTGTCTCACTCAGCCCATCCCACTTTAATGAGTTGTCTCACTCAGCCCATTCCACTTTAATGAGCTGTCTCACTCTGTCTCACTCAGCCCATTCCACTTTAATGAGTTGTCTCACTCAGCCCATCCCACTTTAATGAGTTGTCTCACTCAGCCCATCCCACTTTAATGAGTTGTCTCACTCAGCCCATTCCACTTTAATGAGCTGTCTCACTCTGTCTCACTCAGCCCATCCCACTTTAATGAGCTGTCTCACTCTGTCTCACTCAGCCCATCCCACTTTAATGAGTTGTCTCACTCAGCCCATCCCACTTTAATGAGCTGTCTCACTCTGTCTCACTCAGCCCATTCCACTTTAATGAGTTTCTCACTCTGTCTCACTCAGCCCATCCCACTTTAATGAGTTGTCTCACTCAGCCCATTCCACTTTAATGAGTTGTCTCACTCTGTCTCACTCAGCCCATCCCACTTTAATGAGCTGTCTCACTCTGTCTCACTCAGCCCATCCCACTTTAATGAGCTGTCTCACTCAGCCCATTCCACTTTAATGAGTTGTCTCACTCTGTCTCACTCAGCCCATTCCACTTTAATGAGCTGTCTCACTCTGTCTCACTCAGCCCATTCCACTTTAATGAGCTGTCTCACTCAGCCCATCCCACTTTAATGAGTTGTCTCACTCTGTCTCACTCAGCCCATCCCACTTTAATGAGTTGTCTCACTCTGTCTCACTCAGCCCATCCCACTTTAATGAGCTGTCTCACTCTGTCTCACTCAGCCCATTCCACTTTAATGAGTTGTCTCACTCAGCCCATTCCACTTTAATGAGTTGTCTCACTCAGCCCATTCCACTTTAATGAGTTGTCTCACTCAGCCCATTCCACTTTAATGAGTTGTCTCACTCAGCCCATTCCACTTTAATGAGTTGTCTCACTCAGCCCATTCCACTTTAATGAGCTGTCTCACTCTGTCTCACTCAGCCCATTCCACTTTAATGAGCTGTCTCACTCTGTCTCACTCAGCCCATTCCACTTTAATGAGTTGTCTCACTCAGCCCATCCCACTTTAATGAGTTGTCTCACTCAGCCCATCCCACTTTAATGAGTTGTCTCACTCAGCCCATCCCACTTTAATGAGCTGTCTCACTCTGTCTCACTCAGCCCATCCCACTTTAATGAGCTGTCTCACTCAGCCCATCCCACTTTAATGAGTTGTCTCACTCTGTCTCACTCAGCCCATCCCACTTTAATGAGCTGTCTCACTCTGTCTCACTCAGCCCATCCCACTTTAATGAGCTGTCTCACTCTGCCCATCCCACTTTAATGAGTTGTCTCACTCTGTCTCACTCAGCCCATCCCACTTTAATGAGCTGTCTCACTCTGTCTCACTCAGCCCATTCCACTTTAATGAGTTGTCTCACTCAGCCCATTCCACTTTAATGAGTTGTCTCACTCAGCCCATTCCACTTTAATGAGTTGTCTCACTCAGCCCATTCCACTTTAATGAGCTGTCTCACTCTGTCTCACTCAGCCCATTCCACTTTAATGAGTTGTCTCCCCATCCCACTTTAATGAGTTGTCTCACTCAGCCCATCCCACTTTAATGAGTTGTCTCACTCAGCCCATTCCACTTTAATGAGTTGTCTCACTCAGCCCATTCCACTTTAATGAGTTGTCTCACTCAGCCCATTCCACTTTAATGAGTTGTCTCACTCAGCCCATTCCACTTTAATGAGCTGTCTCACTCTGTCTCACTCAGCCCATTCCACTTTAATGAGTTGTCTCACTCAGCCCATCCCACTTTAATGAGTTGTCTCACTCAGCCCATCCCACTTTAATGAGTTGTCTCACTCAGCCCATTCCACTTTAATGAGCTGTCTCACTCTGTCTCACTCAGCCCATTCCACTTTAATGAGTTGTCTCACTCAGCCCATCCCACTTTAATGAGTTGTCTCACTCAGCCCATCCCACTTTAATGAGTTGTCTCACTCAGCCCATTCCACTTTAATGAGCTGTCTCACTCATTCTCACTCAGCCCATCCCACTTTAATGAGCTGTCTCACTCTGTCTCACTCAGCCCATTCCACTTTAATGAGCTGTCTCACTCTGCCCATCCCACTTTAATGAGTTGTCTCACTCTGTCTCACTCAGCCCATTCCACTTTAATGAGTTGTCTCACTCAGCCCATCCCACTTTAATGAGCTGTCTCACTCAGCCCATTCCACTTTAATGAGCTGTCTCACTCTGTCTCACTCAGCCCATTCCACTTTAATGAGCTGTCTCACTCATTCTCACTCAGCCCATCCCACTTTAATGAGCTGTCTCACTCTGTCTCACTCAGCCCATTCCACTTTAATGAGCTGTCTCACTCATTCTCACTCAGCCCATCCCACTTTAATGAGCTGTCTCACTCTGTCTCACTCAGCCCATTCCACTTTAATGAGTTGTCTCACTCAGCCCATCCCACTTTAATGAGTTGTCTCACTCAGCCCATCCCACTTTAATGAGTTGTCTCACTCAGCCCATTCCACTTTAATGAGTTGTCTCACTCAGCCCATCCCACTTTAATGAGCTGTCTCACTCTGTCTCACTCAGCCCATTCCACTTTAATGAGTTTCCTCACTCTGTCTCACTCAGCCCATCCCACTTTAATGAGTTGTCTCACTCAGCCCATTCCACTTTAATGAGTTGTCTCACTCTGTCTCACTCAGCCCATTCCACTTTAATGAGCTGTCTCACTCAGCCCATCCCACTTTAATGAGTTGTCTCACTCTGTCTCACTCAGCCCATCCCACTTTAATGAGTTGTCTCACTCTGTCTCACTCAGCCCATCCCACTTTAATGAGCTGTCTCACTCTGTCTCACTCAGCCCATTCCACTTTAATGAGTTGTCTCACTCAGCCCATTCCACTTTAATGAGTTGTCTCACTCAGCCCATTCCACTTTAATGAGTTGTCTCACTCAGCCCATTCCACTTTAATGAGTTGTCTCACTCAGCCCATTCCACTTTAATGAGTTGTCTCACTCAGCCCATCCCACTTTAATGAGTTGTCTCACTCAGCCCATCCCACTTTAATGAGTTGTCTCACTCAGCCCATCCCACTTTAATGAGCTGTCTCACTCTGTCTCACTCAGCCCATCCCACTTTAATGAGTTGTCTCACTCAGCCCATCCCACTTTAATGAGTTGTCTCACTCTGTCTCACTCAGCCCATCCCACTTTAATGAGCTGTCTCACTCTGTCTCACTCAGCCCATCCCACTTTAATGAGCTGTCTCACTCAGCCCATCCCACTTTAATGAGTTGTCTCACTCTGTCTCACTCAGCCCATCCCACTTTAATGAGCTGTCTCACTCTGTCTCACTCAGCCCATTCCACTTTAATGAGTTGTCTCACTCAGCCCATTCCACTTTAATGAGTTGTCTCACTCAGCCCATTCCACTTTAATGAGTTGTCTCACTCAGCCCATTCCACTTTAATGAGCTGTCTCACTCTGTCTCACTCAGCCCATTCCACTTTAATGAGTTGTCTCACTCAGCCCATTCCACTTTAATGAGTTGTCTCACTCAGCCCATTCCACTTTAATGAGTTGTCTCACTCAGCCCATTCCACTTTAATGAGCTGTCTCACTCTGTCTCACTCAGCCCATTCCACTTTAATGAGTTGTCCAGCCCATCCCACTTTAATGAGTTGTCTCACTCAGCCCATCCCACTTTAATGAGTTGTCTCACTCAGCCCATTCCACTTTAATGAGTTGTCTCACTCAGCCCATTCCACTTTAATGAGTTGTCTCACTCTGTCTCACTCAGCCCATTCCACTTTAATGAGTTGTCTCACTCAGCCCATCCCACTTTAATGAGTTGTCTCACTCAGCCCATCCCACTTTAATGAGTTGTCTCACTCAGCCCATTCCACTTTAATGAGCTGTCTCACTCTGTCTCACTCAGCCCATTCCACTTTAATGAGTTGTCTCACTCAGCCCATCCCACTTTAATGAGTTGTCTCACTCAGCCCATCCCACTTTAATGAGTTGTCTCACTCAGCCCATTCCACTTTAATGAGCTGTCTCACTCATTCTCACTCAGCCCATCCCACTTTAATGAGCTGTCTCACTCTGTCTCACTCAGCCCATTCCACTTTAATGAGTTGTCTCACTCAGCCCATTCCACTTTAATGAGTTGTCTCACTCAGCCCATTCCACTTTAATGAGTTGTCTCACTCAGCCCATTCCACTTTAATGAGTTGTCTCACTCAGCCCATTCCACTTTAATGAGCTGTCTCACTCTGTCTCACTCAGCCCATTCCACTTTAATGAGTTGTCCAGCCCATCCCACTTTAATGAGTTGTCTCACTCAGCCCATCCCACTTTAATGAGTTGTCTCACTCAGCCCATTCCACTTTAATGAGTTGTCTCACTCAGCCCATTCCACTTTAATGAGTTGTCTCACTCAGCCCATTCCACTTTAATGAGTTGTCTCACTCAGCCCATTCCACTTTAATGAGCTGTCTCACTCTGTCTCACTCAGCCCATTCCACTTTAATGAGTTGTCTCACTCAGCCCATCCCACTTTAATGAGTTGTCTCACTCAGCCCATCCCACTTTAATGAGTTGTCTCACTCAGCCCATTCCACTTTAATGAGCTGTCTCACTCTGTCTCACTCAGCCCATTCCACTTTAATGAGTTGTCTCACTCAGCCCATCCCACTTTAATGAGTTGTCTCACTCAGCCCATCCCACTTTAATGAGTTGTCTCACTCAGCCCATTCCACTTTAATGAGCTGTCTCACTCATTCTCACTCAGCCCATCCCACTTTAATGAGCTGTCTCACTCTGTCTCACTCAGCCCATTCCACTTTAATGAGCTGTCTCACTCAGCCCATCCCACTTTAATGAGTTGTATCACTCTGTCTCACTCAGCCCATTCCACTTTAATGAGTTGTCTCACTCAGCCCATCCCACTTTAATGAGTTGTCTCACTCAGCCCATTCCACTTTAATGAGTTGTCTCACTCAGCCCATCCCACTTTAATGAGCTGTCTCACTCTGTCTCACTCAGCCCATTCCACTTTAATGAGTTGTCTCACTCTGTCTCACTCAGCCCATCCCACTTTAATGAGTTGTCTCACTCAGCCCATTCCACTTTAATGAGTTGTCTCACTCTGTCTCACTCAGCCCATTCCACTTTAATGAGCTGTCTCACTCTGTCTCACTCAGCCCATTCCACTTTAATGAGTTGTCTCACTCTGTCTCACTCAGCCCATCCCACTTTAATGAGTTGTCTCACTCAGCCCATTCCACTTTAATGAGTTGTCTCACTCTGTCTCACTCAGCCCATTCCACTTTAATGAGCTGTCTCACTCTGCCCATCCCACTTTAATGAGTTGTCTCACTCTGTCTCACTCTGCCCATCCCACTTTAATGAGTTGTCTCACTCTGTCTCACTCAGCCCATCCCACTTTAATGAGCTGTCTCACTCTGTCTCACTCAGCCCATTCCACTTTAATGAGTTGTCTCACTCAGCCCATTCCACTTTAATGAGTTGTCTCACTCAGCCCATTCCACTTTAATGAGTTGTCTCACTCAGCCCATTCCACTTTAATGAGTTGTCTCACTCAGCCCATTCCACTTTAATGAGTTGTCTCACTCAGCCCATCCCACTTTAATGAGTTGTCTCACTCAGCCCATCCCACTTTAATGAGTTGTCTCACTCAGCCCATCCCACTTTAATGAGCTGTCTCACTCTGTCTCACTCAGCCCATCCCACTTTAATGAGCTGTCTCACTCAGCCCATCCCACTTTAATGAGTTGTCTCACTCTGTCTCACTCAGCCCATCCCACTTTAATGAGCTGTCTCACTCTGTCTCACTCAGCCCATCCCACTTTAATGAGCTGTCTCACTCTGCCCATCCCACTTTAATGAGTTGTCTCACTCTGTCTCACTCAGCCCATCCCACTTTAATGAGCTGTCTCACTCTGTCTCACTCAGCCCATTCCACTTTAATGAGTTGTCTCACTCAGCCCATTCCACTTTAATGAGTTGTCTCACTCAGCCCATTCCACTTTAATGAGTTGTCTCACTCAGCCCATTCCACTTTAATGAGCTGTCTCACTCTGTCTCACTCAGCCCATTCCACTTTAATGAGTTGTCTCACTCAGCCCATTCCACTTTAATGAGTTGTCTCACTCAGCCCATTCCACTTTAATGAGTTGTCTCACTCAGCCCATTCCACTTTAATGAGCTGTCTCACTCTGTCTCACTCAGCCCATTCCACTTTAATGAGTTGTCCAGCCCATCCCACTTTAATGAGTTGTCTCACTCAGCCCATCCCACTTTAATGAGTTGTCTCACTCAGCCCATTCCACTTTAATGAGTTGTCTCACTCAGCCCATTCCACTTTAATGAGTTGTCTCACTCTGTCTCACTCAGCCCATTCCACTTTAATGAGTTGTCTCACTCAGCCCATCCCACTTTAATGAGTTGTCTCACTCAGCCCATCCCACTTTAATGAGTTGTCTCACTCAGCCCATTCCACTTTAATGAGCTGTCTCACTCTGTCTCACTCAGCCCATTCCACTTTAATGAGTTGTCTCACTCAGCCCATCCCACTTTAATGAGTTGTCTCACTCAGCCCATCCCACTTTAATGAGTTGTCTCACTCAGCCCATTCCACTTTAATGAGCTGTCTCACTCATTCTCACTCAGCCCATCCCACTTTAATGAGCTGTCTCACTCTGTCTCACTCAGCCCATTCCACTTTAATGAGTTGTCTCACTCAGCCCATTCCACTTTAATGAGTTGTCTCACTCAGCCCATTCCACTTTAATGAGTTGTCTCACTCAGCCCATTCCACTTTAATGAGTTGTCTCACTCAGCCCATTCCACTTTAATGAGCTGTCTCACTCTGTCTCACTCAGCCCATTCCACTTTAATGAGTTGTCTCACCCATCCCACTTTAATGAGTTGTCTCACTCAGCCCATCCCACTTTAATGAGTTGTCTCACTCAGCCCATTCCACTTTAATGAGTTGTCTCACTCAGCCCATTCCACTTTAATGAGTTGTCTCACTCAGCCCATTCCACTTTAATGAGTTGTCTCACTCAGCCCATTCCTCTTTAATGAGCTGTCTCACTCTGTCTCACTCAGCCCATTCCACTTTAATGAGTTGACTCACTCAGCCCATCCCACTTTAATGAGTTGTCTCACTCAGCCCATCCCACTTTAATGAGTTGTCTCACTCAGCCCATTCCACTTTAATGAGCTGTCTCACTCTGTCTCACTCAGCCCATTCCACTTTAATGAGTTGTCTCACTCAGCCCATCCCACTTTAATGAGTTGTCTCACTCAGCCCATCCCACTTTAATGAGTTGTCTCACTCAGCCCATTCCACTTTAATGAGCTGTCTCACTCATTCTCACTCAGCCCATCCACCTTTAATGAGCTGTCTCACTCTGTCTCACTCAGCCCATTCCACTTTAATGAGCTGTCTCACTCAGCCCATCCCACTTTAATGAGTTGTATCACTCTGTCTCACTCAGCCCATTCCACTTTAATGAGTTGTCTCACTCAGCCCATCTCACTTTAATGAGTTGTCTCACTCAGCTCATTCCACTTTATTGAGCTGTCTCACTCTGTCTCACTCAGCCCATCCCACTTTAATGAGTTGTCTCACTCAGCCCATTCCACTTTAATGAGCTGTCTCACTCTGTCTCACTCAGCCCATTCCACTTTAATGAGCTGTCTCACCTGTCTCACTCAGCCCATCCCACTTTAATGAGTTGTCTCACTCAGCCCATCCACTTTAATGAGCTGTCTCACTCAGCCCATTCCACTTTAATGAGCTGTCTCACTCTGTCTCACTCAGCCCATTCCACTTTAATGAGTTGTCTCACTCAGCCCATTCCACTTTAATGAGCTGTCTCACTCTTCTCACTCAGCCCATCCCACTTTAATGAGCTGTCTCACTCTGTCTCACTCAGCCCATTCCACTTTAATGAGCTGTCTCACTCATCTCACTCAGCCCATCCCACTTTAATGAGCTGTCTCACTCTGTCTCACTCAGCCCATTCCACTTTAATGAGTTGTCTCACTCAGCCCATCCCACTTTAATGAGTTGTCTCACTCAGCCCATCCCACTTTAATGAGTTGTCTCACTCAGCCCATTCCACTTTAATGAGTTGTCTCACTCAGCCCATCCCACTTTAATGAGCTGTCTCACTCTGTCTCACTCAGCCCATTCCACTTTAATGAGTGTCTCACTCTGTCTCACTCAGCCCATCCCACTTTAATGAGTTGTCTCACTCAGCCCATTCCACTTTAATGAGTTGTCTCACTCTGTCTCACTCAGCCCATTCCACTTTAATGAGCTGTCTCACTCAGCCCATCCCACTTTAATGAGTTGTCTCACTCTGTCTCACTCAGCCCATCCCACTTTAATGAGTTGTCTCACTCTGTCTCACTCAGCCCATCCCACTTTAATGAGCTGTCTCACTCTGTCTCACTCAGCCCATTCCACTTTAATGAGTTGTCTCACTCAGCCCATTCCACTTTAATGAGTTGTCTCACTCAGCCCATTCCACTTTAATGAGTTGTCTCACTCAGCCCATTCCACTTTAATGAGTTGTCTCACTCAGCCCATTCCACTTTAATGAGTTGTCTCACTCAGCCCATTCCACTTTAATGAGCTGTCTCACTCTGTCTCACTCAGCCCATTCCACTTTAATGAGTTGTCTCACTCAGCCCATCCCACTTTAATGAGTTGTCTCACTCAGCCCATCCCACTTTAATGAGTTGTCTCACTCAGCCCATCCCACTTTAATGAGCTGTCTCACTCTGTCTCACTCAGCCCATCCCACTTTAATGAGCTGTCTCACTCAGCCCATCCCACTTTAATGAGTTGTCTCACTCTGTCTCACTCAGCCCATCCCACTTTAATGAGCTGTCTCACTCTGTCTCACTCAGCCCATTCCACTTTAATGAGCTGTCTCACTCTGCCCATCCCACTTTAATGAGTTGTCTCACTCTGTCTCACTCAGCCCATTCCACTTTAATGAGTTGTCTCACTCAGCCCATCTCACTTTAATGAGCTGTCTCACTCAGCCCATTCCACTTTAATGAGCTGTCTCACTCTGTCTCACTCAGCCCATCCCACTTTAATGAGTTGTCTCACTCAGCCCATTCCACTTTAATGAGCTTCTCACTCTGTCTCACTCAGCCCATTCCACTTTAATGAGCTGTCTCACTCTGTCTCACTCAGCCCATCCCACTTTAATGAGTTGTCTCACTCAGCCCATCCGACTTTAATGAGCTGTCTCACTCAGCCCATTCCACTTTAATGAGCTGTCTCACTCTGTCTCACTCAGCCCATTCCACTTTAATGAGTTGTCTCACTCAGCCCATTCCACTTCAATGAGCTGTCTCACTCTTCTCACTCAGCCCATCCCACTTTAATGAGCTGTCTCACTCTGTCTCACTCAGCCCATTCCACTTTAATGAGCTGTCTCACTCTTCTCACTCAGCCCATCCCACTTTAATGAGTGTCTCACTCTGTCTCACTCAGCCCATTCCACTTTAATGAGCTGTCTCACTCAGCCCATCCCACTTTAATGAGTTGTCTCACTCTGTCTCACTCAGCCCATTCCACTTTAATGAGTTGTCTCACTCAGCCCATCCACTTTAATGAGTTGTCTCACTCAGCCCATCCCACTTTAATGAGCTGTCTCACTCTGTCTCACTCAGCCCATTCCACTTTAATGAGTTGTCTCACTCAGCCCATCCCACTTTAATGAGTTGTCTCACTCAGCCCATCCCACTTTAATGAGTTGTCTCACTCAGCCCATCCCACTTTAATGAGCTGTCTCACTCTGTCTCACTCAGCCCATCCCACTTTAATGAGTTGTCTCACTCAGCCCATCCCACTTTAATGAGCTGTCTCACTCAGTCTCACTCAGGCCATCCCACTTTAATGAGCTGTCTCACTCTGTCTCACTCAGCCCATTCCACTTTAATGAGTTGTCTCACTCAGCCCATCCCACTTTAATGAGTTGTCTCACTCAGCCCATTCCACTTTAATGAGTTGTCTCACTCAGCCCATCCCACTTTAATGAGTTGTCTCACTCAGCCCATCCCACTTTAATGAGTTGTCTCACTCAGCCCATCCACTTTAATGAGCTGTCTCACTCTGTCTCACTCAGCCCATCCCACTTTAATGAGCTGTCTCACTCAGCCCATTCCACTTTAATGAGTTGTCTCACTCTGTCTCACTCAGCCCATTCCACTTTAATGAGCTGTCTCACTCTGTCTCACTCAGCCCATTCCACTTTAATGAGCTGTCTCACTCAGCCCATCCCACTTTAATGAGTTGTCTGTCTCACTCTGTCTCACTCAGCCCATCCCACTTTAATGAGCTGTCTCACTCTGTCTCACTCAGCCCATCCCACTTTAATGAGTCTGTCTCACTCAGCCCATTCCACTTTAATGAGTTGTCTCACTCTGTCTCACTCAGCCCATCCCACTTTAATGAGTTGTCTCACTCAGCCCTAATGAGCTGTCTCACTCTGTCTCACTCAGCCCATTCCACTTTAATGAGTTGTCTCACTCAGCCCATCCCACTTTAATGAGTTGTCTCACTCAGCCCATCCCACTTTAATGAGTTGTCTCACTCAGCCCATTCCACTTTAATGAGCTGTCTCACTCTGTCTCACTCAGCCCATCCCACTTTAATGAGTTGTCTCACTCAGCCCATCCCACTTTAATGAGCTGTCTCACTCAGCCCATCCACTTTAATGAGTTGTCTCACTCAGCCCATTCCCACTTTAATGAGTTGTCTCACTCAGCCCATTCCACTTTAATGAGTTGTCTCACTCAGCCCATCCCACTTTAATGAGTTGTCTCACTCTGTCTCACTCAGCCCATTCCACTTTAATGAGTTGTCTCACTCAGCCCATCCCACTTTAATGAGTTGTCTCACTCAGCCCATCCCACTTTAATGAGTTGTCTCACTCAGCCCATCCCACTTTAATGAGCTGTCTCACTCTGTCTCACTCAGCCCATCCACTTTAATGAGTTGTCTCACTCAGCCCATTCCACTTTAATGAGTTGTCTCACTCTGTCTCACTCAGCCCATTCCACTTTAATGAGCTGTCTCACTCTGTCTCACTCAGCCCATTCCACTTTAATGAGTTGTCTCACTCAGCCCATCCCACTTTAATGAGTTGTCTCACTCTGTCTCACTCAGCCCATCCCACTTTAATGAGCTGTCTCACTCTGTCTCACTCAGCCCATCCCACTTTAATGAGCTGTCTCACTCAGCCCATCCCACTTTAATGAGTTGTCTCACTCTGTCTCACTCAGCCCATCCACTTTAATGAGCTGTCTTCTCACTCAGCCCATTCCACTTTAATGAGCTGTCTCACTCTGTCTCACTCAGCCCATTCCACTTTAATGAGTTGTCTCACTCAGCCCATTCCACTTTAATGAGTTGTCTCACTCAGCCCATTCCACTTTAATGAGCTGTCTCACTCAGCCCATTCCACTTTAATGAGTTGTCTCACTCTGTCTCACTCAGCCCATCCCACTTTAATGAGTTGTCTCACTCAGCCCATTCCACTTTAATGAGTTGTCTCACTCAGCCCATTCCACTTTAATGAGTTGTCTCACTCAGCCCATTCCACTTTAATGAGTTGTCTCACTCAGCCCATTCCACTTTAATGAGCTGTCTCACTCTGTCTCACTCAGCCCATTCCACTTTAATGAGTTGTCTCACTCAGCCCATCCCACTTTAATGAGTTGTCTCACTCAGCCCATCCCACTTTAATGAGTTGTCTCACTCAGCCCATTCCACTTTAATGAGCTGTCTCACTCTGTCTCACTCAGCCCATTCCACTTTAATGAGTTGTCTCACTCAGCCCATCCCACTTTAATGAGTTGTCTCACTCAGCCCATCCCACTTTAATGAGTTGTCTCACTCAGCCCATTCCACTTTAATGAGCTGTCTCACTCATTCTCACTCAGCCCATCCCACTTTAATGAGCTGTCTCACTCTGTCTCACTCAGCCCATTCCACTTTAATGAGCTGTCTCACTCAGCCCATCCCACTTTAATGAGTTGTCTCACTCTGTCTCACTCAGCCCATTCCACTTTAATGAGTTGTCTCACTCAGCCCATCCACTTTAATGAGCTGTCTCACTCAGCCCATTCCACTTTAATGAGCTGTCTCACTCTGTCTCACTCAGCCCATCCCACTTTAATGAGTTGTCTCACTCAGCCCATTCCACTTTAATGAGCTGTCTCACTCTGTCTCACTCAGCCCATTCCACTTTAATGAGCTGTCTCACTCTGTCTCACTCAGCCCATCCCACTTTAATGAGTTGTCTCACTCAGCCCATCCACTTTAATGAGCTGTCTCACTCAGCCCATTCCACTTTAATGAGCTGTCTCACTCTGTCTCACTCAGCCCATCCCACTTTAATGAGTTGTCTCACTCAGCCCATCCCACTTTAATGAGTTGTCTCACTCTGTCTCACTCAGCCCATCCCACTTTAATGAGCTGTCTCACTCTGTCTCACTCAGCCCATTCCACTTTAATGAGTTGTCTCACTCAGCCCATTCCACTTTAATGAGTTGTCTCACTCAGCCCATTCCACTTTAATGAGTGTCTCACTCTGTCTCACTCAGCCCATCCCACTTTAATGAGCTGTCTCACTCTGTCTCACTCAGCCCATTCACTTTAATGAGTTGTCTCACTCTGTCTCACTCAGCCCATTCCACTTTAATGAGTTGTCTCACTCAGCCCATCCCACTTTAATGAGTTGTCTCACTCAGCCCATTCCACTTTAATGAGTTGTCTCACTCAGCCCATTCCACTTTAATGAGCTGTCTCACTCTGTCTCACTCAGCCCATTCCACTTTAATGAGTTGTCTCACTCAGCCCATCCCACTTTAATGAGTTGTCTCACTCAGCCCATCCCACTTTAATGAGTTGTCTCACTCAGCCCATTCCACTTTAATGAGCTGTCTCACTCTGTCTCACTCAGCCCATTCCACTTTAATGAGTTGTCTCACTCAGCCCATTCCACTTTAATGAGCTGTCTCACTCTGTCTCACTCAGCCCATTCCACTTTAATGAGTTGTCTCACTCAGCCCATCCCACTTTAATGAGTTGTCTCACTCAGCCCATTCCACTTTAATGAGCTGTCTCACTCTGTCTCACTCAGCCCATTCCACTTTAATGAGTTGTCTCACTCAGCCCATCCCACTTTAATGAGTTGTCTCACTCAGCCCATCCCACTTTAATGAGCTGTCTCACTCTGTCTCACTCAGCCCATTCCACTTTAATGAGTTGTCTCACTCAGCCCATTCCACTTTAATGAGTTGTCTCACTCTGTCTCACTCAGCCCATCCCACTTTAATGAGCTGTCTCACTCTGTCTCACTCAGCCCATCCACTTTAATGAGTTGTCTCACTCAGCCCATTCCACTTTAATGAGTGTCTCACTCTGTCTCACTCAGCCCATTCCACTTTAATGAGTTGTCTCACTCAGCCCATCCCACTTTAATGAGTTGTCTCACTCTGTCTCACTCAGCCCATTCCACTTTAATGAGCTGTCTCACTCTGTCTCACTCAGCCCATTCCACTTTAATGAGTTGTCTCACTCAGCCCATCCCACTTTAATGAGTTGTCTCACTCAGCCCATCCCACTTTAATGAGCTGTCTCACTCTGTCTCACTCAGCCCATTCCACTTTAATGAGTTGTCTCACTCAGCCCATTCCACTTTAATGAGCTGTCTCACTCTGTCTCACTCAGCCCATTCCACTTTAATGAGCTGTCTCACTCAGCCCATCCCACTTTAATGAGTTGTCTCACTCTGTCTCACTCAGCCCATCCCACTTTAATGAGCTGTCTCACTCTGTCTCACTCAGCCCATTCCACTTTAATGAGCTGTCTCACTCTGCCCATCCCACTTTAATGAGTTGTCTCACTCTGTCTCACTCAGCCCATTCCACTTTAATGAGTTGTCTCACTCAGCCCATCCCACTTTAATGAGCTGTCTCACTCAGCCCATTCCACTTTAATGAGCTGTCTCACTCTGTCTCACTCAGCCCATTCCACTTTAATGAGTTGTCTCACTCAGCCCATTCCACTTTAATGAGCTGTCTCACTCTGTCTCACTCAGCCCATTCCACTTTAATGAGCTGTCTCACTCTGTCTCACTCAGCCCATCCCACTTTAATGAGTTGTCTCACTCTGTCTCACTCAGCCCATTCCACTTTAATGAGCTGTCTCACTCTGTCTCACTCAGCCCATTCCACTTTAATGAGTTGTCTCACTCAGCCCATCCACTTTAATGAGTTGTCTCACTCAGCCCATCCCACTTTAATGAGCTGTCTCACTCTGTCTCACTCAGCCCATCCCACTTTAATGAGTTGTCTCACTCAGCCCATCCCACTTTAATGAGCTGTCTCACTCATTCTCACTCAGCCCATCCCACTTTAATGAGCTGTCTCACTCTGTCTCACTCAGCCCATTCCACTTTAATGAGTTGTCTCACTCAGCCCATCCCACTTTAATGAGTTGTCTCACTCAGCCCATTCCACTTTAATGAGTTGTCTCACTCAGCCCATCCCACTTTAATGAGTTGTCTCACTCAGCCCATCCCACTTTAATGAGTTGTCTCACTCAGCCCATCCCACTTTAATGAGCTGTCTCACTCTGTCTCACTCAGCCCATCCCACTTTAATGAGTTGTCTCACTCAGCCCATTCCACTTTAATGAGTTGTCTCACTCTGTCTCACTCAGCCCATTCCACTTTAATGAGCTGTCTCACTCTGTCTCACTCAGCCCATTCCACTTTAATGAGTTGTCTCACTCAGCCCATCCCACTTTAATGAGTTGTCTCACTCTGTCTCACTCAGCCCATCCCACTTTAATGAGCTGTCTCACTCTGTCTCACTCAGCCCATCCCACTTTAATGAGCTGTCTCACTCTGCCCATCCCACTTTAATGAGTTGTCTCACTCTGTCTCACTCAGCCCATCCCACTTTAATGAGCTGTCTCACTCTGTCTCACTCAGCCCATTCCACTTTAATGAGTTGTCTCACTCAGCCCATTCCACTTTAATGAGTTGTCTCACTCAGCCCATTCCACTTTAATGAGTTGTCTCACTCAGCCCATTCCACTTTAATGAGCTGTCTCACTCTGTCTCACTCAGCCCATCCCACTTTAATGAGTTGTCTCACTCAGCCCATCCCACTTTAATGAGTTGTCTCACTCAGCCCATTCCACTTTAATGAGTTGTCTCACTCAGCCCATTCCACTTTAATGAGTTGTCTCACTCAGCCCATTCCACTTTAATGAGTTGTCTCACTCAGCCCATTCCACTTTAATGAGCTGTCTCACTCTGTCTCACTCAGCCCATTCCACTTTAATGAGTTGTCTCACTCAGCCCATCCCACTTTAATGAGTTGTCTCACTCAGCCCATCCCACTTTAATGAGTTGTCTCACTCAGCCCATTCCACTTTAATGAGCTGTCTCACTCTGTCTCACTCAGCCCATTCCACTTTAATGAGTTGTCTCACTCAGCCCATCCCACTTTAATGAGTTGTCTCACTCAGCCCATCCCACTTTAATGAGTTGTCTCACTCAGCCCATTCCACTTTAATGAGCTGTCTCACTCTTCTCACTCAGCCCATCCCACTTTAATGAGCTGTCTCACTCTGTCTCACTCAGCCCATTCCACTTTAATGAGCTGTCTCACTCAGCCCATCCCACTTTAATGAGTTGTCTCACTCTGTCTCACTCAGCCCATTCCACTTTAATGAGTTGTCTCACTCAGCCCATCCCACTTTAATGAGCTGTCTCACTCAGCCCATTCCACTTTAATGAGCTGTCTCACTCTGTCTCACTCAGCCCATCCCACTTTAATGAGTTGTCTCACTCAGCCCATTCCACTTTAATGAGCTGTCTCACTCTGTCTCACTCAGCCCATTCCACTTTAATGAGTTGTCTCACTCTGCCCATCCCACTTTAATGAGTTGTCTCACTCTGTCTCACTCAGCCCATCCACTTTAATGAGCTGTCTCACTCTGTCTCACTCAGCCCATTCCACTTTAATGAGTTGTCTCACTCATCCCATTCCACTTTAATGAGTTGTCTCACTCAGCCCATTCCACTTTAATGAGTTGTCTCACTCTGTCTCACTCAGCCCATCCCACTTTAATGAGCTGTCTCACTCTGTCTCACTCAGCCCATTCCACTTTAATGAGTTGTCTCACTCTGTCTCACTCAGCCCATTCCACTTTAATGAGTTGTCTCACTCAGCCCATCCCACTTTAATGAGTTGTCTCACTCAGCCCATTCCACTTTAATGAGTTGTCTCACTCAGCCCATTCCACTTTAATGAGCTGTCTCACTCTGTCTCACTCAGCCCATTCCACTTTAATGAGTTGTCTCACTCAGCCCATCCCACTTTAATGAGTTGTCTCACTCAGCCCATCCCACTTTAATGAGTTGTCTCACTCAGCCCATTCCACTTTAATGAGCTGTCTCACTCTGTCTCACTCAGCCCATTCCACTTTAATGAGTTGTCTCACTCAGCCCATTCCACTTTAATGAGCTGTCTCACTCTGTCTCACTCAGCCCATTCCACTTTAATGAGTTGTCTCACTCAGCCCATCCACTTTAATGAGTTGTCTCACTCAGCCCATTCCACTTTAATGAGCTGTCTCACTCTGTCTCACTCAGCCCATTCCACTTTAATGAGTTGTCTCACTCAGCCCATCCCACTTTAATGAGTTGTCTCACTCAGCCCATCCCACTTTAATGAGCTGTCTCACTCTGTCTCACTCAGCCCATTCCACTTTAATGAGTTGTCTCACTCAGCCCATTCCACTTTAATGAGTTGTCTCACTCTGTCTCACTCAGCCCATCCCACTTTAATGAGCTGTCTCACTCTGTCTCACTCAGCCCATCCCACTTTAATGAGTTGTCTCACTCAGCCCATTCCACTTTAATGAGTTGTCTCACTCTGTCTCACTCAGCCCATTCCACTTTAATGAGTTGTCTCACTCAGCCCATCCCACTTTAATGAGTTGTCTCACTCTGTCTCACTCAGCCCATTCCACTTTAATGAGCTGTCTCACTCTGTCTCACTCAGCCCATTCCACTTTAATGAGTTGTCTCACTCAGCCCATCCCACTTTAATGAGTTGTCTCACTCAGCCCATCCCACTTTAATGAGCTGTCTCACTCTGTCTCACTCAGCCCATTCCACTTTAATGAGTTGTCTCACTCAGCCCATTCCACTTTAATGAGCTGTCTCACTCTGTCTCACTCAGCCCATTCCACTTTAATGAGCTGTCTCACTCAGCCCATCCCACTTTAATGAGTTGTCTCACTCTGTCTCACTCAGCCCATCCCACTTTAATGAGCTGTCTCACTCTGTCTCACTCAGCCCATTCCACTTTAATGAGCTGTCTCACTCAGCCCATCCCACTTTAATGAGTTGTCTCACTCTGTCTCACTCAGCCCATTCCACTTTAATGAGTTGTCTCACTCAGCCCATCCACTTTAATGAGCTGTCTCACTCAGCCCATTCCACTTTAATGAGCTGTCTCACTCTGTCTCACTCAGCCCATCCCACTTTAATGAGTTGTCTCACTCAGCCCATTCCACTTTAATGAGCTGTCTCACTCTGTCTCACTCAGCCCATTCCACTTTAATGAGCTGTCTCACTCTGTCTCACTCAGCCCATCCCACTTTAATGAGTTGTCTCACTCAGCCCATCCCACTTTAATGAGCTGTCTCACTCAGCCCATTCCACTTTAATGAGCTGTCTCACTCTGTCTCACTCAGCCCATTCCACTTTAATGAGTTGTCTCACTCAGCCCATTCCACTTTAATGAGCTGTCTCACTCTTCTCACTCAGCCCATCCCACTTTAATGAGCTGTCTCACTCTGTCTCACTCAGCCCATTCCACTTTAATGAGCTGTCTCACTCATTCTCACTCAGCCCATCCCACTTTAATGAGCTGTCTCACTCTGTCTCACTCAGCCCATTCCACTTTAATGAGTGTCTCACTCAGCCCATCCCACTTTAATGAGTTGTCTCACTCTGTCTCACTCAGCCCATTCCACTTTAATGAGTTGTCTCACTCAGCCCATCCACTTTAATGAGTTGTCTCACTCAGCCCATCCCACTTTAATGAGCTGTCTCACTCTGTCTCACTCAGCCCATTCCACTTTAATGAGTTGTCTCACTCAGCCCATCCCACTTTAATGAGTTGTCTCACTCAGCCCATCCCACTTTAATGAGTTGTCTCACTCAGCCCATCCCACTTTAATGAGCTGTCTCACTCTGTCTCACTCAGCCCATCCCACTTTAATGAGTTGTCTCACTCAGCCCATCCCACTTTAATGAGCTGTCTCACTCATTTTCACTCAGCCCATCCCACTTTAATGAGCTGTCTCACTCTGTCTCACTCAGCCCATTCCACTTTAATGAGTTGTCTCACTCAGCCCATCCCACTTTAATGAGTTGTCTCACTCAGCCCATTCCACTTTAATGAGTTGTCTCACTCAGCCCATCCCACTTTAATGAGTTGTCTCACTCAGCCCATCCCACTTTAATGAGTTGTCTCACTCAGCCCATCCCACTTTAATGAGCTGTCTCACTCTGTCTCACTCAGCCCATCCCACTTTAATGAGTTGTCTCACTCAGCCCATTCCACTTTAATGAGTTGTCTCACTCTGTCTCACTCAGCCCATTCCACTTTAATGAGCTGTCTCACTCTGTCTCACTCAGCCCATTCCACTTTAATGAGTTGTCTCACTCAGCCCATCCCACTTTAATGAGTTGTCTCACTCTGTCTCACTCAGCCCATCCCACTTTAATGAGCTGTCTCACTCTGTCTCACTCAGCCCATCCCACTTTAATGAGCTGTCTCACTCTGCCCATCCCACTTTAATGAGTTGTCTCACTCTGTCTCACTCAGCCCATCCACTTTAATGAGCTGTCTCACTCTGTCTCACTCAGCCCATTCCACTTTAATGAGTTGTCTCACTCAGCCCATTCCACTTTAATGAGTTGTCTCACTCAGCCCATTCCACTTTAATGAGTTGTCTCACTCAGCCCATTCCACTTTAATGAGCTGTCTCACTCTGTCTCACTCAGCCCATCCCACTTTAATGAGTTGTCTCACTCAGCCCATCCCACTTTAATGAGTTGTCTCACTCAGCCCATTCCACTTTAATGAGTTGTCTCACTCAGCCCATTCCACTTTAATGAGTTGTCTCACTCAGCCCATTCCACTTTAATGAGTTGTCTCACTCAGCCCATTCCACTTTAATGAGCTGTCTCACTCTGTCTCACTCAGCCCATTCCACTTTAATGAGTTGTCTCACTCAGCCCATCCCACTTTAATGAGTTGTCTCACTCAGCCCATCCCACTTTAATGAGTTGTCTCACTCAGCCCATTCCACTTTAATGAGCTGTCTCACTCTGTCTCACTCAGCCCATTCCACTTTAATGAGTTGTCTCACTCAGCCCATCCCACTTTAATGAGTTGTCTCACTCAGCCCATTCCACTTTAATGAGCTGTCTCACTCTGTCTCACTCAGCCCATCCCACTTTAATGAGCTGTCTCACTCTGTCTCACTCAGCCCATTCCACTTTAATGAGCTGTCTCACTCAGCCCATCCCACTTTAATGAGTTGTCTCACTCTGTCTCACTCAGCCCATTCCACTTTAATGAGTTGTCTCACTCAGCCCATCCCACTTTAATGAGCTGTCTCACTCAGCCCATTCCACTTTAATGAGCTGTCTCACTCTGTCTCACTCAGCCCATCCCACTTTAATGAGTTGTCTCACTCAGCCCATTCCACTTTAATGAGCTGTCTCACTCTGTCTCACTCAGCCCATTCCACTTTAATGAGCTGTCTCACTCTGTCTCACTCAGCCCATCCCACTTTAATGAGTTGTCTCACTCAGCCCATCCACTTTAATGAGTTGTCTCACTCAGCCCATTCCACTTTAATGAGCTGTCTCACTCTGTCTCACTCAGCCCATTCCACTTTAATGAGTTGTCTCACTCTGCCCATCCCACTTTAATGAGTTGTCTCACTCTGTCTCACTCAGCCCATCCCACTTTAATGAGCTGTCTCACTCTGTCTCACTCAGCCCATTCCACTTTAATGAGTTGTCTCACTCAGCCCATTCCACTTTAATGAGTTGTCTCACTCAGCCCATTCCACTTTAATGAGTTGTCTCACTCTGTCTCACTCAGCCCATCCCACTTTAATGAGCTGTCTCACTCTGTCTCACTCGTTCCATTCCACTTTAATGAGTTGTCTCACTCTGTCTCACTCAGCCCATTGCACTTTAATGAGTTGTCTCACTCAGCCCATCCCACTTTAATGAGTTGTCTCACTCAGCCCATTCCACTTTAATGAGTTGTCTCACTCAGCCCATTCCACTTTAATGAGCTGTCTCACTCTGTCTCACTCAGCCCATTCCACTTTAATGAGTTGTCTCACTCAGCCCATCCCACTTTAATGAGTTGTCTCACTCAGCCCATCCCACTTTAATGAGTTGTCTCACTCAGCCCATTCCACTTTAATGAGCTGTCTCACTCTGTCTCACTCAGCCCATTCCACTTTAATGAGTTGTCTCACTCAGCCCATTCCACTTTAATGAGCTGTCTCACTCTGTCTCACTCAGCCCATTCCACTTTAATGAGTTGTCTCACTCAGCCCATCCCACTTTAATGAGTTGTCTCACTCAGCCCATTCCACTTTAATGAGCTGTCTCACTCTGTCTCACTCAGCCCATTCCACTTTAATGAGTTGTCTCACTCAGCCCATCCCACTTTAATGAGTTGTCTCACTCAGCCCATCCCACTTTAATGAGATGTCTCACTCTGTCTCACTCAGCCCATTCCACTTTAATGAGTTGTCTCACTCAGCCCATTCCAATTTAATGAGTTGTCTCACTCTGTCTCACTCAGCCCATCCCACTTTAATGAGCTGTCTCACTCTGTCTCACTCAGCCCATCCCACTTTAATGAGCTGTCTCACTCAGCCCATTCCACTTTAATGAGTTGTCTCACTCTGTCTCACTCAGCCCATTCCACTTAATGAGCTGTCTCACTCTGCCCATCCCACTTTAATGAGTTGTCTCACTCTGTCTCACTCAGCCCATTCCACTTTAATGAGCTGTCTCACTCTGTCTCACTCAGCCCATTCCACTTTAATGAGTTGTCTCACTCAGCCCATCCCACTTTAATGAGTTGTCTCACTCAGCCCATCCCACTTTAATGAGCTGTCTCACTCTGTCTCACTCAGCCCATTCCACTTTAATGAGTTGTCTCACTCAGCCCATTCCACTTTAATGAGTTTTCTCACTCAGCCCATTCACTTTAATGAGTTGTCTCACTCAGCCCATTCCACTTTAATGAGTTGTCTCACTCAGCCCATTCCACTTTAATGAGTTGTCTCACTCAGCCCATTCCACTTTAATGAGCTGTCTCACTCTGTCTCACTCAGCCCATTCCACTTTAATGAGTTGTCTCACTCAGCCCATCCCACTTTAATGAGTTGTCTCACTCAGCCCATCCCACTTTAATGAGTTGTCTCACTCAGCCCATCCCACTTTAATGAGCTGTCTCACTCTGTCTCACTCAGCCCATCCCACTTTAATGAGCTGTCTCACTCAGCCCATCCCACTTTAATGAGTTGTCTCACTCTGTCTCACTCAGCCCATCCCACTTTAATGAGCTGTCTCACTCTGTCTCACTCAGCCCATCCCACTTTAATGAGCTGTCTCACTCAGCCCATCCCACTTTAATGAGTTGTCTCACTCTGTCTCACTCAGCCCATCCCACTTTAATGAGCTGTCTCACTCTGTCTCACTCAGCCCATTCCACTTTAATGAGTTGTCTCACTCAGCCCATTCCACTTTAATGAGTTGTCTCACTCAGCCCATTCCACTTTAATGAGTTGTCTCACTCAGCCCATTCCACTTTAATGAGCTGTCTCACTCTGTCTCACTCAGCCCATTCCACTTTAATGAGTTGTCCAGCCCATCCCACTTTAATGAGTTGTCTCACTCAGCCCATCCCACTTTAATGAGTTGTCTCACTCAGCCCATTCCACTTTAATGAGTTGTCTCACTCAGCCCATTCCACTTTAATGAGTTGTCTCACTCAGCCCATTCCACTTTAATGAGTTGTCTCACTCAGCCCATTCCACTTTAATGAGCTGTCTCACTCTGTCTCACTCAGCCCATTCCACTTTAATGAGTTGTCTCACTCAGCCCATCCCACTTTAATGAGTTGTCTCACTCAGCCCATCCCACTTTAATGAGTTGTCTCACTCAGCCCATTCCACTTTAATGAGCTGTCTCACTCTGTCTCACTCAGCCCATTCCACTTTAATGAGTTGTCTCACTCAGCCCATCCCACTTTAATGAGTTGTCTCACTCAGCCCATCCCACTTTAATGAGTTGTCTCACTCAGCCCATTCCACTTTAATGAGCTGTCTCACTCTTCTCACTCAGCCCATCCCACTTTAATGAGCTGTCTCACTCTGTCTCACTCAGCCCATTCCACTTTAATGAGTTGTCTCACTCAGCCCATCCACTTTAATGAGCTGTCTCACTCAGCCCATTCCACTTTAATGAGCTGTCTCACTCTGTCTCACTCAGCCCATCCCACTTTAATGAGTTGTCTCACTCAGCCCATTCCACTTTAATGAGCTGTCTCACTCTGTCTCACTCAGCCCATTCCACTTTAATGAGCTGTCTCACTCGTCTCACTCAGCCCATCCCACTTTAATGAGTTGTCTCACTCAGCCCATTCCACTTTAATGAGCTTGTCTCACTCAGCCCATTCCACTTTAATGAGCTGTCTCACTCTGTCTCACTCAGCCATTCCACTTTAATGAGTTGTCTCACTCAGCCCATTCCACTTAATGAGCTGTCTCACTCATTCTCACTCAGCCCATCCCACTTTAATGAGCTGTCTCACTCTGTCTCACTCAGCCCATTCCACTTTAATGAGCTGTCTCACTCTGTCTCACTCAGCCCATCCCACTTTAATGAGCTGTCTCACTCTGTCTCACTCAGCCCATTCCACTTTAATGAGCTGTCTCACTCAGCCCATCCCACTTTAATGAGTTGTCTCACTCTGTCTCACTCAGCCCATTCCACTTTAATGAGTTGTCTCACTCAGCCCATCCCACTTTAATGAGTTGTCTCACTCAGCCCATCCCACTTTAATGAGCTGTCTCACTCTGTCTCACTCAGCCCATTCCACTTTAATGAGTTGTCTCACTCAGCCCATCCCACTTTAATGAGTTGTCTCACTCAGCCCATCCCACTTTAATGAGTTGTCTCACTCAGCCCATCCACTTTAATGAGCTGTCTCACTCTGTCTCACTCAGCCCATCCACTTTAATGAGTTGTCTCACTCAGCCCATCCCACTTTAATGAGCTGTCTCACTCTTCTCACTCAGCCCATCCCACTTTAATGAGCTGTCTCACTCTGTCTCACTCAGCCCATTCCACTTTAATGAGCTGTCTCACTCTGTCTCACTCAGCCCATCCCACTTTAATGAGTTGTCTCACTCAGCCCATCCACTTTAATGAGTTGTCTCACTCAGCCCATTCCACTTTAATGAGCTGTCTCACTCTGTCTCACTCAGCCCATTCCACTTTAATGAGTTGTCTCACTCAGCCCATTCCACTTTAATGAGTTGTCTCACTCTTCTCACTCAGCCCATCCCACTTTAATGAGCTGTCTCACTCTGTCTCACTCAGCCCATTCCACTTTAATGAGCTGTCTCACTCTTCTCACTCAGCCCATCCCACTTTAATGAGCTGTCTCACTCTGTCTCACTCAGCCCATTCCACTTTAATGAGTTGTCTCACTCAGCCCATCCCACTTTAATGAGTTGTCTCACTCTGTCTCACTCAGCCCATTCCACTTTAATGAGTTGTCTCACTCAGCCCATCCACTTTAATGAGTTGTCTCACTCAGCCCATCCCACTTTAATGAGCTGTCTCACTCTGTCTCACTCAGCCCATTCCACTTTAATGAGTTGTCTCACTCAGCCCATCCCACTTTAATGAGTTGTCTCACTCAGCCCATCCCACTTTAATGAGTTGTCTCACTCAGCCCATCCCACTTTAATGAGCTGTCTCACTCTGTCTCACTCAGCCCATCCCACTTTAATGAGTTGTCTCACTCAGCCCATCCCACTTTAATGAGCTGTCTCACTCTGTCTCACTCAGCCCATTCCACTTTAATGAGTTGTCTCACTCAGCCCATCCCACTTTAATGAGCTGTCTCACTCAGCCCATCCCACTTTAATGAGTTGTCTCACTCTGTCTCACTCAGCCCATCCCACTTTAATGAGCTGTCTCACTCTGTCTCACTCAGCCCATTCCACTTTAATGAGTTGTCTCACTCAGCCCATTCCACTTTAATGAGTTGTCTCACTCAGCCCATCCCACTTTAATGAGCTGTCTCACTCTGTCTCACTCAGCCCATTCCACTTTAATGAGTTGTCTCACTCAGCCCATCCCACTTTAATGAGTTGTCTCACTCAGCCCATCCCACTTTAATGAGCTGTCTCACTCTGTCTCACTCAGCCCATTCCACTTTAATGAGTTGTCTCACTCAGCCCATTCCACTTTAATGAGTTGTCTCACTCTGTCTCACTCAGCCCATCCCACTTTAATGAGCTGTCTCACTCTGTCTCACTCAGCCCATCCCACTTTAATGAGTTGTCTCACTCAGCCCATTCCACTTTAATGAGTTGTCTCACTCTGTCTCACTCAGCCCATTCCACTTTAATGAGCTGTCTCACTCTGTCTCACTCAGCCCATTCCACTTTAATGAGTTGTCTCACTCTGTCTCACTCAGCCCATCCCACTTTAATGAGCTGTCTCACTCTGTCTCACTCAGCCCATTCCACTTTAATGAGCTGTCTCACTCTGTCTCACTCAGCCCATCCCACTTTAATGAGTTGTCTCACTCTGTCTCACTCAGCCCATTCCACTTTAATGAGCTGTCTCACTCTGTCTCACTCAGCCCATTCCACTTTAATGAGTTGTCTCACTCAGCCCATTCCACTTTAATGAGTTGTCTCACTCTGTCTCACTCAGCCCATTCCCACTTTAATGAGCTGTCTCACTCAGCCCATCCCACTTTAATGAGTTGTCTCACTCTGTCTCACTCAGCCCATCCCACTTTAATGAGTTGTCTCACTCAGCCCATCCCACTTTAATGAGTTGTCTCACTCTGTCTCACTCAGCCCATCCCACTTTAATGAGCTGTCTCACTCTGTCTCACTCAGCCCATCCCACTTTAATGAGTTGTCTCACTCAGCCCATTCCACTTTAATGAGCTGTCTCACTCTGTCTCACTCTGCCCATCCCACTTTAATGAGTTGTCTCACTCTGTCTCACTCAGCCCATTCACTTTAATGAGCTGTCTCACTCTGTCTCACTCAGCCCATCCCACTTTAATGAGTTGTCTCACTCTGTCTCACTCAGCCCATTCCACTTTAATGAGCTGTCTCACTCTGTCTCACTCAGCCCATTCCACTTTAATGAGTTGTCTCACTCAGCCCATCCCACTTTAATGAGCTGTCTCACTCTGTCTCACTCAGCCCATCCCACTTTAATGAGCTGTCTCACTCTGTCTCACTCAGCCCATTCCACTTTAATGAGCTGTCTCACTCTGTCTCACTCAGCCCATTCCACTTTAATGAGTTGTCTCACTCAGCCCATCCCCACTTTAATGAGTTGTCTCACTCAGCCCATCCCACTTTAATGAGTTGTCTCACTCAGCCCATCCCACTTTAATGAGTTGTCTCACTCAGCCCACCCCACTTTAATAAGTTGTCTCACTCAGCCCACCCCACTTTAATAAGTTGTCTCACTCAGCCCATCCCACTTTAATGAGCTGTCTCACTCAGCCCATTCCACTTTAATGACTTGTCTCACTCTGTCTCACTCAGCCCATTCCACTTTAATGAGCTGTCTCACTCTGTCTCACTCAGCCCATTCCACTTTAATGAGCTGTCTCACTCTGCCCATCCCACTTTAATGAGTTGTCTCACTCTGTCTCACTCAGCCCATCCCACTTTAATGAGCTGTCTCACTCTGTCTCACTCAGCCCATCCC
Source organism: Oncorhynchus kisutch (assembly GCF_002021735.2). Classification (NCBI taxonomy): domain Eukaryota; kingdom Metazoa; phylum Chordata; class Actinopteri; order Salmoniformes; family Salmonidae; genus Oncorhynchus; species Oncorhynchus kisutch. The sequence goes on from NW_022265919.1 coordinate 191,056, forward strand.
ACTTTAATGAGCTGTCTCACTCTGCCCATCCCACTTTAATGAGTTGTCTCACTCTGTCTCACTCAGCCCATCCCACTTTAATGAGCTGTCTCACTCTGTCTCACTCAGCCCATTCCACTTTAATGAGTTGTCTCACTCAGCCCATTCCACTTTAATGAGTTGTCTCACTCAGCCCATCCCACTTTAATGAGCTGTCTCACTCTGTCTCACTCAGCCCATTCCACTTTAATGAGCTGTCTCACTCTGTCTCACTCAGCCCATCCCACTTTAATGAGTTGTCTCACTCTGTCTCACTCAGCCCATTCCACTTTAATGAGCTGTCTCACTTGTCTCACTCAGCCCATCCCACTTTAATGAGTTGTCTCACTCTGTCTCACTCAGCCCATTCCACTTTAATGAGCTGTCTCACTCTGTCTCACTCAGCCCATTCCACTTTAATGAGTTGTCTCACTCAGCCCATCCCACTTTAATGAGCTGTCTCACTCTGTCTCACTCAGCCCATCCCACTTTAATGAGCTGTCTCACTCTGTCTCACTCAGCCCATTCCACTTTAATGAGTTGTCTCAGTCTGTCTGTCTCACTCAGCCCATCCCACTTTAATGAGCTGTCTCACTCTGTCTCACTCAGCCCATTCCACTTTAATGAGCTGTCTCACTCTGTCTCACTCAGCCCATCCCACTTTAATGAGTTGTCTCACTCTGTCTCACTCAGCCCATTCCACTTTAATGAGCTGTCTCACTCTGTCTCACTCAGCCCATCCCACTTTAATGAGTTGTCTCACTCTGTCTCACTCAGCCCATTCCACTTTAATGAGCTGTCTCACTCTGTCTCACTCAGCCCATTCCACTTTAATGAGTTGTCTCACTCAGCCCATTCCACTTTAATGAGTTGTCTCACTCTGTCTCACTCAGCCCATCCCACTTTAATGAGCTGTCTCACTCAGCCCATCCCACTTTAATGAGTTGTCTCACTCTGTCTCACTCAGCCCATCCCACTTTAATGAGCTGTCTCACTCAGCCCATCCCACTTTAATGAGTTGTCTCACTCTGTCTCACTCAGCCCATCCCACTTTAATGAGCTGTCTCACTCTGTCTCACTCAGCCCATCCCACTTTAATGAGTTGTCTCACTCAGCCCATTCCACTTTAATGAGCTGTCTCACTCTGTCTCACTCTGCCCATCCCACTTTAATGAGTTGTCTCACTCTGTCTCACTCAGCCCATTCCACTTTAATGAGCTGTCTCACTCTGTCTCACTCAGCCCATCCCACTTTAATGAGTTGTCTCACTCTGTCTCACTCAGCCCATTCCACTTTAATGAGCTGTCTCACTCTGTCTCACTCAGCCCATTCCACTTTAATGAGTTGTCTCACTCAGCCCATCCCACTTTAATGAGCTGTCTCACTCTGTCTCACTCAGCCCATCCCACTTTAATGAGCTGTCTCACTCTGTCTCACTCAGCCCATTCCACTTTAATGAGCTGTCTCACTCTGTCTCACTCAGCCCATTCCACTTTAATGAGTTGTCTCACTCAGCCCACCCACTTTAATGAGTTGTCTCACTCAGCCCATCCCACTTTAATGAGTTGTCTCACTCAGCCCATCCCACTTTAATGAGTTGTCTCACTCAGCCCATCCCACTTTAATGAGTTGTCTCACTCAGCCCATCCCACTTTAATGAGTTGTCTCACTCAGCCCATCCCACTTTAATGAGCTGTCTCACTCAGCCCATTCCACTTTAATGACTGTCTCACTCTGTCTCACTCAGCCCATTCCACTTTAATGAGCTGTCTCACTCTGTCTCACTCAGCCCATTCCACTTTAATGAGCTGTCTCACTCAGCCCATCCCACTTTAATGAGTTGTCTCACTCTGTCTCACTCAGCCCATCCCACTTTAATGAGCTGTCTCACTCTGTCTCACTCAGCCCATCCCACTTTAATGAGCTGTCTCACTCAGCCCATCCCACTTTAATGAGTTGTCTCACTCTGTCTCACTCAGCCCATCCCACTTTAATGAGCTGTCTCACTCTGTCTCACTCAGCCCATTCCACTTTAATGAGTTGTCTCACTCAGCCCATCCCACTTTAATGAGCTGTCTCACTCTGCCCTTCCCACTTTAATGAGCTGTCTCACTCTGTCTCACTCAGCCCATTCCACTTTAATGAGCTGTCTCACTCTGTCTCACTCTGCCCATCCCACTTTAATGAGTTGTCTCACTCTGTCTCACTCAGCCCATTCCACTTTAATGAGCTGTCTCACTCTGTCTCACTCAGCCCATCCCACTTTAATGAGTTGTCTCACTCTGTCTCACTCAGCCCATTCCACTTTAATGAGCTGTCTCACTCTGTCTCACTCAGCCCATTCCACTTTAATGAGTTGTCTCACTCAGCCCATCCCACTTTAATGATCTGTCTCACTCTGTCTCACTCAGCCCATCCCACTTTAATGAGCTGTCTCACTCTGTCTCACTCAGCCCATTCCACTTTAATGAGCTGTCTCACTCTGTCTCACTCAGCCCATTCCACTTTAATGAGTTGTCTCACTCAGCCCATCCCACTTTAATGAGTTGTCTCACTCAGCCCATTCCCACTTTAATGAGTTGTCTCACTCAGCCCATCCCACTTTAATGAGTTGTCTCACTCAGCCCATCCCACTTTAATAAGTTGTCTCACTCAGCCCACCCCACTTTAATAAGTTGTCTCACTCAGCCCATCCCACTTTAATGAGCTGTCTCACTCAGCCCATTCCACTTTAATGAGTTGTCTCACTCTGTCTCACTCAGCCCATTCCACTTTAATGAGCTGTCTCACTCTGTCTCACTCAGCCCATTCCACTTTAATGAGCTGTCTCACTCAGCCCATCCCACTTTAATGAGTTGTCTCACTCTGTCTCACTCAGCCCATCCCACTTTAATGAGCTGTCTCACTCTGTCTCACTCAGCCCATCCCACTTTAATGAGCTGTCTCACTCAGCCCATCCCACTTTAATGAGTTGTCTCACTCTGTCTCACTCAGCCCATCCCACTTTAATGAGCTGTCTCACTCTGTCTCACTCAGCCCATTCCACTTTAATGAGTTGTCTCACTCAGCCCATTCCACTTTAATGAGTTGTCTCACTCTGCCCATCCCACTTTAATGAGTTGTCTCACTCTGTCTCACTCAGCCCATCCCACTTTAATGAGCTGTCTCACTCTGTCTCACTCAGCCCATTCCACTTTAATGAGTTGTCTCACTCAGCCCATCCCACTTTAATGAGTTGTCTCACTCAGCCCATCCCACTTTAATGAGCTGTCTCACTCTGTCTCACTCAGCCCATTCCACTTTAATGAGTTGTCTCACTCAGCCCATTCCACTTTAATGAGTTGTCTCACTCTGTCTCACTCAGCCCATCCCACTTTAATGAGCTGTCTCACTCTGTCTCACTCAGCCCATCCCACTTTAATGAGCTGTCTCACTCAGCCCATTCCACTTTAATGAGTTGTCTCACTCTGTCTCACTCAGCCCATTCCACTTTAATGAGCTGTCTCACTCTGTCTCACTCAGCCCATTCCACTTTAATGAGTTGTCTCAGTCTGTCTCACTCAGCCCATCCCACTTTAATGAGCTGTCTCACTCTGTCTCACTCAGCCCATTCCACTTTAATGAGCTGTCTCACTCAGCCCATCCCACTTTAATGAGTTGTCTCACTCTGTCTCACTCAGCCCATTCCACTTTAATGAGCTGTCTCACTCTGTCTCACTCAGCCCATCCCACTTTAATGAGTTGTCTCACTCTGTCTCACTCAGCCCATTCCACTTTAATGAGCTGTCTCACTCTGTCTCACTCAGCCCATCCCACTTTAATGAGTTGTCTCACTCAGCCCATTCCACTTTAATGAGTTGTCTCACTCTGTCTCACTCAGCCCATTCCACTTTAATGAGCTGTCTCACTCTGTCTCACTCAGCCCATTCCACTTTAATGAGTTGTCTCACTCTGTCTCACTCAGCCCATCCCACTTTAATGAGCTGTCTCACTCTGTCTCACTCAGCCCATTCCACTTTAATGAGCTGTCTCACTCTGCCCATCCCACTTTAATGAGTTGTCTCACTCTGTCTCACTCAGCCCATTCCACTTTAATGAGCTGTCTCACTCTGTCTCACTCAGCCCATCCCACTTTAATGAGTTGTCTCACTCTGTCTCACTCAGCCCATTCCACTTTAATGAGCTGTCTCACTCTGTCTCACTCAGCCCATCCCACTTTAATGAGCTGTCTCACTCAGCCCATTCCACTTTAATGACTTGTCTCACTCTGTCTCACTCAGCCCATTCCACTTTAATGAGCTGTCTCACTCTGTCTCACTCAGCCCATTCCACTTTAATGAGCTGTCTCACTCAGCCCATCCCACTTTAATGAGTTGTCTCACTCTGTCTCACTCAGCCCATCCCACTTTAATGAGCTGTCTCACTCTGTCTCACTCAGCCCATCCCACTTTAATGAGCTGTCTCACTCAGCCCATCCCACTTTAATGAGTTGTCTCACTCTGTCTCACTCAGCCCATCCCACTTTAATGAGCTGTCTCACTCTGTCTCACTCAGCCCATTCCACTTTAATGAGTTGTCTCACTCAGCCCATTCCACTTTAATGAGCTGTCTCACTCAGCCCATCCCACTTTAATGAGCTGTCTCACTCTGTCTCACTCAGCCCATTCCACTTTAATGAGTTGTCTCACTCAGCCCATTCCACTTTAATGAGTTGTCTCACTCAGCCCATCCCACTTTAATGAGTTGTCTCACTCTGTCTCACTCAGCCCATCCCACTTTAATGAGCTGTCTCACTCTGTCTCACTCAGCCCATTCCACTTTAATGAGTTGTCTCACTCAGCCCATCCCACTTTAATGAGTTGTCTCACTCAGCCCATCCCACTTTAATGAGCTGTCTCACTCTGTCTCACTCAGCCCATTCCACTTTAATGAGTTGTCTCACTCAGCCCATTCCACTTTAATGAGTTGTCTCACTCTGTCTCACTCAGCCCATCCCACTTTAATGAGCTGTCTCACTCTGTCTCACTCAGCCCATCCCACTTTAATGAGCTGTCTCACTCAGCCCATTCCACTTTAATGAGTTGTCTCACTCTGTCTCACTCAGCCCATTCCACTTTAATGAGCTGTCTCACTCTGTCTCACTCAGCCCATTCCACTTTAATGAGTTGTCTCACTCTGTCTCACTCAGCCCATCCCACTTTAATGAGTTGTCTCACTCTGTCTCACTCAGCCCATTCCACTTTAATGAGCTGTCTCACTCTGCCCATCCCACTTTAATGAGTTGTCTCACTCTGTCTCACTCAGCCCATTCCACTTTAATGAGCTGTCTCACTCTGTCTCACTCAGCCCATCCCACTTTAATGAGTTGTCTCACTCTGTCTCACTCAGCCCATTCCACTTTAATGAGCTGTCTCACTCTGTCTCACTCAGCCCATTCCACTTTAATGAGTTGTCTCACTCAGCCCATTCCACTTTAATGAGTTGTCTCACTCTGTCTCACTCAGCCCATCCCACTTTAATGAGCTGTCTCACTCAGCCCATCCCACTTTAATGAGTTGTCTCACTCTGTCTCACTCAGCCCATCCCACTTTAATGAGCTGTCTCACTCAGCCCATCCCACTTTAATGAGTTGTCTCACTCTGTCTCACTCAGCCCATCCCACTTTAATGAGCTGTCTCACTCTGTCTCACTCAGCCCATTCCACTTTAATGAGCTGTCTCACTCTGTCTCACTCAGCCCATTCCACTTTAATGAGTTGTCTCACTCAGCCCATCCCACTTTAATGAGCTGTCTCACTCTGTCTCACTCAGCCCATCCCACTTTAATGAGCTGTCTCACTCTGTCTCACTCAGCCCATTCCACTTTAATGAGCTGTCTCACTCTGTCTCACTCAGCCCATTCCACTTTAATGAGTTGTCTCACTCAGCCCATCCCACTTTAATGAGTTGTCTCACTCAGCCCATCCCACTTTAATGAGTTGTCTCACTCAGCCCATCCCACTTTAATGAGTTGTCTCACTCAGCCCACCCCACTTTAATAAGTTGTCTCACTCAGCCCATCCCACTTTAATAAGTTGTCTCACTCAGCCCATCCCACTTTAATGAGCTGTCTCACTCAGCCCATTCCACTTTAATGAGTTGTCTCACTCTGTCTCACTCAGCCCATTCCACTTTAATGAGCTGTCTCACTCTGTCTCACTCAGCCCATTCCACTTTAATGAGCTGTCTCACTCTGCCCATCCCACTTTAATGAGTTGTCTCACTCTGTCTCACTCAGCCCATCCCACTTTAATGAGCTGTCTCACTCTGTCTCACTCAGCCCATTCCACTTTAATGAGTTGTCTCACTCAGCCCATCCCACTTTAATGAGTTGTCTCACTCAGCCCATCCCACTTTAATGAGTTGTCTCACTCAGCCCATTCCACTTTAATGAGCTGTCTCACTCTGTCTCACTCAGCCCATTCCACTTTAATGAGTTGTCTCACTCAGCCCATCCCACTTTAATGAGTTGTCTCACTCAGCCCATCCCACTTTAATGAGTTGTCTCACTCAGCCCATCCCACTTTAATGAGTTGTCTCACTCAGCCCATTCCACTTTAATGAGCTGTCTCACTCTGTCTCACTCAGCCCATTCCACTTTAATGAGTTGTCTCACTCAGCCCATCCCACTTTAATGAGTTGTCTCACTCAGCCCATCCCACTTTAATGAGTTGTCTCACTCAGCCCATCCCACTTTAATGAGTTGTCTCACTCAGCCCATCCCACTTTAATGAGCTGTCTCACTCTGTCTCACTCAGCCCATTCCACTTTAATGAGTTGTCTCACTCAGCCCATTCCACTTTAATGAGTTGTCTCACTCTGTCTCACTCAGCCCATCCCACTTTAATGAGCTGTCTCACTCTGTCTCACTCAGCCCATCCCACTTTAATGAGCTGTCTCACTCAGCCCATTCCACTTTAATGAGTTGTCTCACTCTGTCTCACTCAGCCCATTCCACTTTAATGAGCTGTCTCACTCTGTCTCACTCAGCCCATTCCACTTTAATGAGTTGTCTCACTCTGTCTCACTCAGCCCATCCCACTTTAATGAGCTGTCTCACTCTGTCTCACTCAGCCCATTCCACTTTAATGAGTTGTCTCACTCAGCCCATCCCACTTTAATGAGCTGTCTCACTCTGTCTCACTCAGCCCATTCCACTTTAATGAGTTGTCTCACTCAGCCCATCCCACTTTAATGAGTTGTCTCACTCAGCCCATCCCACTTTAATGAGTTGTCTCACTCAGCCCATTCCACTTTAATGAGCTGTCTCACTCTGTCTCACTCAGCCCATTCCACTTTAATGAGTTGTCTCACTCAGCCCATCCCACTTTAATGAGTTGTCTCACTCAGCCCATCCCACTTTAATGAGTTGTCTCACTCAGCCCATCCCACTTTAATGAGTTGTCTCACTCAGCCCATTCCACTTTAATGAGCTGTCTCACTCTGTCTCACTCAGCCCATTCCACTTTAATGAGTTGTCTCACTCAGCCCATCCCACTTTAATGAGTTGTCTCACTCAGCCCATCCCACTTTAATGAGTTGTCTCACTCAGCCCATCCCACTTTAATGAGTTGTCTCACTCAGCCCATCCCACTTTAATGAGCTGTCTCACTCTGTCTCACTCAGCCCATTCCACTTTAATGAGTTGTCTCACTCAGCCCATTCCACTTTAATGAGTTGTCTCACTCTGTCTCACTCAGCCCATCCCACTTTAATGAGCTGTCTCACTCTGTCTCACTCAGCCCATCCCACTTTAATGAGCTGTCTCACTCAGCCCATTCCACTTTAATGAGTTGTCTCACTCTGTCTCACTCAGCCCATTCCACTTTAATGAGCTGTCTCACTCTGTCTCACTCAGCCCATTCCACTTTAATGAGTTGTCTCACTCTGTCTCACTCAGCCCATCCCACTTTAATGAGCTGTCTCACTCTGTCTCACTCAGCCCATTCCACTTTAATGAGTTGTCTCACTCAGCCCATTCCACTTTAATGAGTTGTCTCACTCTGTCTCACTCAGCCCATCCCACTTTAATGAGCTGTCTCACTCAGCCCATCCCACTTTAATGAGTTGTCTCACTCTGTCTCACTCAGCCCATCCCACTTTAATGAGCTGTCTCACTCAGCCCATCCCACTTTAATGAGTTGTCTCACTCTGTCTCACTCAGCCCATCCCACTTTAATGAGCTGTCTCACTCTGTCTCACTCAGCCCATCCCACTTTAATGAGTTGTCTCACTCAGCCCATTCCACTTTAATGAGCTGTCTCACTCTGTCTCACTCAGCCCATTCCACTTTAATGAGCTGTCTCACTCTGTCTCACTCAGCCCATCCCACTTTAATGAGTTGTCTCACTCTGTCTCACTCAGCCCATTCCACTTTAATGAGCTGTCTCACTCTGTCTCACTCAGCCCATTCCACTTTAATGAGTTGTCTCACTCAGCCCATCCCACTTTAATGAGTTGTCTCACTCAGCCCATTCCACTTTAATGAGTTGTCTCACTCAGCCCATCCCACTTTAATGAGCTGTCTCACTCTGTCTCACTCAGCCCATCCCACTTTAATGAGCTGTCTCACTCTGTCTCACTCAGCCCATTCCACTTTAATGAGTTGTCTCACTCAGCCCATCCCACTTTAATGAGTTGTCTCACTCAGCCCATCCCACTTTAATGAGCTGTCTCACTCTGTCTCACTCAGCCCATTCCACTTTAATGAGTTGTCTCACTCTGTCTCACTCAGCCCATCCCACTTTAATGAGTTGTCTCACTCAGCCCATTCCACTTTAATGAGTTGTCTCACTCTGTCTCACTCAGCCCATCCCACTTTAATGAGCTGTCTCACTCTGTCTCACTCAGCCCATCCCACTTTAATGAGCTGTCTCACTCAGCCCATTCCAATTTAATGAGTTGTCTCACTCTGTCTCACTCAGCCCATTCCACTTTAATGAGTTGTCTCACTCAGCCCATCCCACTTTAATGAGTTGTCTCACTCAGCCCATCCCACTTTAATGAGCTGTCTCACTCTGTCTCACTCAGCCCATTCCACTTTAATGAGTTTCCTCACTCTGTCTCACTCAGCCCATCCCACTTTAATGAGTTGTCTCACTCAGCCCATTCCACTTTAATGAGCTGTCTCACTCTGTCTCACTCAGCCCATTCCACTTTAATGAGTTGTCTCACTCAGCCCATCCCACTTTAATGAGTTGTCTCACTCAGCCCATCCCACTTTAATGAGTTGTCTCACTCAGCCCATCCCACTTTAATGAGCTGTCTCACTCTGTCTCACTCAGCCCATTCCACTTTAATGAGCTGTCTCACTCAGCCCATCCCACTTTAATGAGTTGTCTCACTCTGTCTCACTCAGCCCATCCCACTTTAATGAGCTGTCTCACTCTGTCTCACTCAGCCCATCCCACTTTAATGAGCTGTCTCACTCAGCCCATCCCACTTTAATGAGTTGTCTCACTCTGTCTCACTCAGCCCATCCCACTTTAATGAGCTGTCTCACTCTGTCTCACTCAGCCCATTCCACTTTAATGAGCTGTCTCACTCAGCCCATCCCACTTTAATGAGTTGTCTCACTCTGTCTCACTCAGCCCATCCCACTTTAATGAGCTGTCTCACTCAGCCCATCCCACTTTAATGAGTTGTCTCACTCTGTCTCACTCAGCCCATCCCACTTTAATGAGCTGTCTCACTCTGTCTCACTCAGCCCATTCCACTTTAATGAGCTGTCTCACTCTGTCTCACTCAGCCCATTCCACTTTAATGAGTTGTCTCACTCAGCCCATCCCACTTTAATGAGCTGTCTCACTCTGTCTCACTCAGCCCATCCCACTTTAATGAGCTGTCTCACTCTGTCTCACTCAGCCCATTCCACTTTAATGAGCTGTCTCACTCTGTCTCACTCAGCCCATTCCACTTTAATGAGTTGTCTCACTCAGCCCATCCCACTTTAATGAGTTGTCTCACTCAGCCCATCCCACTTTAATGAGTTGTCTCACTCAGCCCATCCCACTTTAATAAGTTGTCTCACTCAGCCCACCCCACTTTAATAAGTTGTCTCACTCAGCCCATCCCACTTTAATAAGTTGTCTCACTCAGCCCATCCCACTTTAATGAGCTGTCTCACTCAGCCCATTCCACTTTAATGAGTTGTCTCACTCTGTCTCACTCAGCCCATTCCACTTTAATGAGCTGTCTCACTCTGTCTCACTCAGCCCATTCCACTTTAATGAGTTGTCTCACTCAGCCCATTCCACTTTAATGAGCTGTCTCACTCTGTCTCACTCAGCCCATTCCACTTTAATGAGTTGTCTCACTCAGCCCATCCCACTTTAATGAGTTGTCTCACTCAGCCCATCCCACTTTAATGAGTTGTCTCACTCAGCCCATCCCACTTTAATGAGTTGTCTCACTCAGCCCATTCCACTTTAATGAGCTGTCTCACTCTGTCTCACTCAGCCCATTCCACTTTAATGAGTTGTCTCACTCAGCCCATCCCACTTTAATGAGTTGTCTCACTCAGCCCATCCCACTTTAATGAGTTGTCTCACTCAGCCCATCCCACTTTAATGAGTTGTCTCACTCAGCCCATCCCACTTTAATGAGCTGTCTCACTCTGTCTCACTCAGCCCATTCCACTTTAATGAGTTGTCTCACTCAGCCCATTCCACTTTAATGAGTTGTCTCACTCTGTCTCACTCAGCCCATCCCACTTTAATGAGCTGTCTCACTCTGTCTCACTCAGCCCATCCCACTTTAATGAGCTGTCTCACTCAGCCCATTCCACTTTAATGAGTTGTCTCACTCTGTCTCACTCAGCCCATTCCACTTTAATGAGCTGTCTCACTCTGTCTCACTCAGCCCATTCCACTTTAATGAGTTGTCTCACTCTGTCTCACTCAGCCCATCCCACTTTAATGAGCTGTCTCACTCTGTCTCACTCAGCCCATTCCACTTTAATGAGTTGTCTCACTCAGCCCATTCCACTTTAATGAGTTGTCTCACTCTGTCTCACTCAGCCCATCCCACTTTAATGAGTTGTCTCACTCAGCCCATCCCACTTTAATGAGTTGTCTCACTCTGTCTCACTCAGCCCATCCCACTTTAATGAGCTGTCTCACTCAGCCCATCCCACTTTAATGAGTTGTCTCACTCTGTCTCACTCAGCCCATCCCACTTTAATGAGCTGTCTCACTCTGTCTCACTCAGCCCATCCCACTTTAATGAGTTGTCTCACTCAGCCCATTCCACTTTAATGAGCTGTCTCACTCTGTCTCACTCAGCCCATTCCACTTTAATGAGCTGTCTCACTCTGTCTCACTCAGCCCATCCCACTTTAATGAGTTGTCTCACTCTGTCTCACTCAGCCCATTCCACTTTAATGAGCTGTCTCACTCTGTCTCACTCAGCCCATTCCACTTTAATGAGTTGTCTCACTCAGCCCATCCCACTTTAATGAGTTGTCTCACTCAGCCCATTCCACTTTAATGAGTTGTCTCACTCAGCCCATCCCACTTTAATGAGCTGTCTCACTCTGTCTCACTCAGCCCATCCCACTTTAATGAGCTGTCTCACTCTGTCTCACTCAGCCCATTCCACTTTAATGAGTTGTCTCACTCAGCCCATTCCACTTTAATGAGCTGTCTCACTCTGCCCATCCCACTTTAATGAGTTGTCTCACTCTGTCTCACTCAGCCCATCCCACTTTAATGAGCTGTCTCACTCTGTCTCACTCAGCCCATCCCACTTTAATGAGCTGTCTCACTCTGCCCATCCCACTTTAATGAGTTGTCTCACTCTGTCTCACTCAGCCCATCCCACTTTAATGAGCTGTCTCACTCTGTCTCACTCAGCCCATTCCACTTTAATGAGCTGTCTCACTCAGCCCATCCCACTTTAATGAGTTGTCTCACTCTGTCTCACTCAGCCCATCCCACTTTAATGAGCTGTCTCACTCAGCCCATCCCACTTTAATGAGTTGTCTCACTCTGTCTCACTCAGCCCATCCCACTTTAATGAGCTGTCTCACTCTGTCTCACTCAGCCCATTCCACTTTAATGAGCTGTCTCACTCTGTCTCACTCAGCCCATTCCACTTTAATGAGTTGTCTCACTCAGCCCATCCCACTTTAATGAGCTGTCTCACTCTGTCTCACTCAGCCCATCCCACTTTAATGAGCTGTCTCACTCTGTCTCACTCAGCCCATTCCACTTTAATGAGCTGTCTCACTCTGTCTCACTCAGCCCATTCCACTTTAATGAGTTGTCTCACTCAGCCCATCCCACTTTAATGAGTTGTCTCACTCAGCCCATCCCACTTTAATGAGTTGTCTCACTCAGCCCATCCCACTTTAATGAGTTGTCTCACTCAGCCCATCCCACTTTAATGAGTTGTCTCACTCAGCCCATCCCACTTTAATGAGTTGTCTCACTCAGCCCATCCCACTTTAATGAGCTGTCTCACTCAGCCCATTCCACTTTAATGAGTTGTCTCACTCTGTCTCACTCAGCCCATTCCACTTTAATGAGCTGTCTCACTCTGTCTCACTCAGCCCATTCCACTTTAATGAGCTGTCTCACTCTGCCCATCCCACTTTAATGAGTTGTCTCACTCTGTCTCACTCAGCCCATCCCACTTTAATGAGCTGTCTCACTCTGTCTCACTCAGCCCATTCCACTTTAATGAGTTGTCTCACTCAGCCCATCCAACTTTAATGAGTTGTCTCACTCAGCCCATCCCACTTTAATGAGTTGTCTCACTCAGCCCATTCCACTTTAATGAGCTGTCTCACTCTGTCTCACTCAGCCCATTCCACTTTAATGAGTTGTCTCACTCAGCCCATCCCACTTTAATGAGTTGTCTCACTCAGCCCATCCCACTTTAATGAGTTGTCTCACTCAGCCCATCCCACTTTAATGAGTTGTCTCACTCAGCCCATTCCACTTTAATGAGCTGTCTCACTCTGTCTCACTCAGCCCATTCCACTTTAATGAGTTGTCTCACTCAGCCCATCCCACTTTAATGAGTTGTCTCACTCAGCCCATCCCACTTTAATGAGTTGTCTCACTCAGCCCATCCCACTTTAATGAGTTGTCTCACTCAGCCCATCCCACTTTAATGAGCTGTCTCACTCTGTCTCACTCAGCCCATTCCACTTTAATGAGTTGTCTCACTCAGCCCATTCCACTTTAATGAGTTGTCTCACTCTGTCTCACTCAGCCCATCCCACTTTAATGAGCTGTCTCACTCTGTCTCACTCAGCCCATCCCACTTTAATGAGCTGTCTCACTCAGCCCATTCCACTTTAATGAGTTGTCTCACTCTGTCTCACTCAGCCCATTCCACTTTAATGAGCTGTCTCACTCTGTCTCACTCAGCCCATTCCACTTTAATGAGTTGTCTCACTCTGTCTCACTCAGCCCATCCCACTTTAATGAGCTGTCTCACTCTGTCTCACTCAGCCCATTCCACTTTAATGAGTTGTCTCACTCAGCCCATTCCACTTTAATGAGTTGTCTCACTCTGTCTCACTCAGCCCATCCCACTTTAATGAGCTGTCTCACTCAGCCCATCCCACTTTAATGAGTTGTCTCACTCTGTCTCACTCAGCCCATCCCACTTTAATGAGCTGTCTCACTCAGCCCATCCCACTTTAATGAGTTGTCTCACTCTGTCTCACTCAGCCCATCCCACTTTAATGAGCTGTCTCACTCTGTCTCACTCAGCCCATCCCACTTTAATGAGTTGTCTCACTCAGCCCATTCCACTTTAATGAGCTGTCTCACTCTGTCTCACTCAGCCCATTCCACTTTAATGAGCTGTCTCACTCTGTCTCACTCAGCCCATCCCACTTTAATGAGTTGTCTCACTCTGTCTCACTCAGCCCATTCCACTTTAATGAGCTGTCTCACTCTGTCTCACTCAGCCCATTCCACTTTAATGAGTTGTCTCACTCAGCCCATCCCACTTTAATGAGTTGTCTCACTCAGCCCATTCCACTTTAATGAGTTGTCTCACTCAGCCCATCCCACTTTAATGAGCTGTCTCACTCTGTCTCACTCAGCCCATCCCACTTTAATGAGCTGTCTCACTCTGTCTCACTCAGCCCATTCCACTTTAATGAGTTGTCTCACTCAGCCCATCCCACTTTAATGAGTTGTCTCACTCAGCCCATCCCACTTTAATGAGCTGTCTCACTCTGTCTCACTCAGCCCATTCCACTTTAATGAGTTTCCTCACTCTGTCTCACTCAGCCCATCCCACTTTAATGAGTTGTCTCACTCAGCCCATTCCACTTTAATGAGTTGTCTCACTCTGTCTCACTCAGCCCATCCCACTTTAATGAGCTGTCTCACTCTGTCTCACTCAGCCCATCCCACTTTAATGAGCTGTCTCACTCAGCCCATTCCACTTTAATGAGTTGTCTCACTCTGTCTCACTCAGCCCATTCCACTTTAATGAGTTGTCTCACTCAGCCCATCCCACTTTAATGAGTTGTCTCACTCAGCCCATCCCACTTTAATGAGCTGTCTCACTCTGTCTCACTCAGCCCATTCCACTTTAATGAGTTGTCTCACTCTGTCTCACTCAGCCCATCCCACTTTAATGAGTTGTCTCACTCAGCCCATTCCACTTTAATGAGCTGTCTCACTCTGTCTCACTCAGCCCATTCCACTTTAATGAGTTGTCTCACTCAGCCCATCCCACTTTAATGAGTTGTCTCACTCAGCCCATCCCACTTTAATGAGTTGTCTCACTCAGCCCATCCCACTTTAATGAGCTGTCTCACTCTGTCTCACTCAGCCCATTCCACTTTAATGAGCTGTCTCACTCAGCCCATCCCACTTTAATGAGTTGTCTCACTCTGTCTCACTCAGCCCATCCCACTTTAATGAGCTGTCTCACTCTGTCTCACTCAGCCCATCCCACTTTAATGAGCTGTCTCACTCAGCCCATCCCACTTTAATGAGTTGTCTCACTCTGTCTCACTCAGCCCATCCCACTTTAATGAGCTGTCTCACTCTGTCTCACTCAGCCCATCCCACTTTAATGAGCTGTCTCACTCTGTCTCACTCAGCCCATCCCACTTTAATGAGTTGTCTCACTCAGCCCATTCCACTTTAATGAGCTGTCTCACTCTGTCTCACTCAGCCCATTCCACTTTAATGAGCTGTCTCACTCTGTCTCACTCAGCCCATCCCACTTTAATGAGTTGTCTCACTCTGTCTCACTCAGCCCATTCCACTTTAATGAGCTGTCTCACTCTGTCTCACTCAGCCCATTCCACTTTAATGAGTTGTCTCACTCAGCCCATCCCACTTTAATGAGTTGTCTCACTCAGCCCATTCCACTTTAATGAGTTGTCTCACTCAGCCCATCCCACTTTAATGAGCTGTCTCACTCTGTCTCACTCAGCCCATCCCACTTTAATGAGCTGTCTCACTCTGTCTCACTCAGCCCATTCCACTTTAATGAGTTGTCTCACTCAGCCCATCCCACTTTAATGAGTTGTCTCACTCAGCCCATCCCACTTTAATGAGCTGTCTCACTCTGTCTCACTCAGCCCATTCCACTTTAATGAGTTTCCTCACTCTGTCTCACTCAGCCCATCCCACTTTAATGAGTTGTCTCACTCAGCCCATTCCACTTTAATGAGTTGTCTCACTCTGTCTCACTCAGCCCATCCCACTTTAATGAGCTGTCTCACTCTGTCTCACTCAGCCCATCCCACTTTAATGAGCTGTCTCACTCAGCCCATTCCACTTTAATGAGTTGTCTCACTCTGTCTCACTCAGCCCATTCCACTTTAATGAGTTGTCTCACTCAGCCCATCCCACTTTAATGAGTTGTCTCACTCAGCCCATCCCACTTTAATGAGCTGTCTCACTCTGTCTCACTCAGCCCATTCCACTTTAATGAGTTTCCTCACTCTGTCTCACTCAGCCCATCCCACTTTAATGAGTTGTCTCACTCAGCCCATTCCACTTTAATGAGCTGTCTCACTCTGTCTCACTCAGCCCATTCCACTTTAATGAGTTGTCTCACTCAGCCCATCCCACTTTAATGAGTTGTCTCACTCAGCCCATCCCACTTTAATGAGTTGTCTCACTCAGCCCATCCCACTTTAATGAGCTGTCTCACTCTGTCTCACTCAGCCCATTCCACTTTAATGAGCTGTCTCACTCTGCCCATCCCACTTTAATGAGTTGTCTCACTCTGTCTCACTCAGCCCATCCCACTTTAATGAGCTGTCTCACTCTGTCTCACTCAGCCCATCCCACTTTAATGAGCTGTCTCACTCAGCCCATCCCACTTTAATGAGTTGTCTCACTCTGTCTCACTCAGCCCATCCCACTTTAATGAGCTGTCTCACTCTGTCTCACTCAGCCCATTCCACTTTAATGAGTTGTCTCACTCAGCCCATCCCACTTTAATGAGTTGTCTCACTCAGCCCATCCCACTTTAATGAGTTGTCTCACTCAGCCCATTCCACTTTAATGAGCTGTCTCACTCTGTCTCACTCAGCCCATTCCACTTTAATGAGTTGTCTCACTCAGCCCATCCCACTTTAATGAGTTGTCTCACTCAGCCCATCCCACTTTAATGAGTTGTCTCACTCAGCCCATCCCACTTTAATGAGTTGTCTCACTCAGCCCATTCCACTTTAATGAGCTGTCTCACTCTGTCTCACTCAGCCCATTCCACTTTAATGAGTTGTCTCACTCAGCCCATCCCACTTTAATGAGTTGTCTCACTCAGCCCATCCCACTTTAATGAGTTGTCTCACTCAGCCCATCCCACTTTAATGAGTTGTCTCACTCAGCCCATCCCACTTTAATGAGCTGTCTCACTCTGTCTCACTCAGCCCATTCCACTTTAATGAGTTGTCTCACTCAGCCCATTCCACTTTAATGAGTTGTCTCACTCTGTCTCACTCAGCCCATCCCACTTTAATGAGCTGTCTCACTCTGTCTCACTCAGCCCATCCCACTTTAATGAGCTGTCTCACTCAGCCCATTCCACTTTAATGAGTTGTCTCACTCTGTCTCACTCAGCCCATTCCACTTTAATGAGCTGTCTCACTCTGTCTCACTCAGCCCATTCCACTTTAATGAGTTGTCTCACTCTGTCTCACTCAGCCCATCCCACTTTAATGAGCTGTCTCACTCTGTCTCACTCAGCCCATTCCACTTTAATGAGTTGTCTCACTCAGCCCATTCCACTTTAATGAGTTGTCTCACTCTGTCTCACTCAGCCCATCCCACTTTAATGAGTTGTCTCACTCAGCCCATCCCACTTTAATGAGTTGTCTCACTCTGTCTCACTCAGCCCATCCCACTTTAATGAGCTGTCTCACTCAGCCCATCCCACTTTAATGAGTTGTCTCACTCTGTCTCACTCAGCCCATCCCACTTTAATGAGCTGTCTCACTCTGTCTCACTCAGCCCATCCCACTTTAATGAGTTGTCTCACTCAGCCCATTCCACTTTAATGAGCTGTCTCACTCTGTCTCACTCAGCCCATTCCACTTTAATGAGCTGTCTCACTCTGTCTCACTCAGCCCATCCCACTTTAATGAGTTGTCTCACTCTGTCTCACTCAGCCCATTCCACTTTAATGAGCTGTCTCACTCTGTCTCACTCAGCCCATTCCACTTTAATGAGTTGTCTCACTCAGCCCATCCCACTTTAATGAGTTGTCTCACTCAGCCCATCCCACTTTAATGAGCTGTCTCACTCTGTCTCACTCAGCCCATTCCACTTTAATGAGTTGTCTCACTCAGCCCATCCCACTTTAATGAGTTGTCTCACTCAGCCCATCCCACTTTAATGAGCTGTCTCACTCTGTCTCACTCAGCCCATTCCACTTTAATGAGTTTCCTCACTCTGTCTCACTCAGCCCATCCCACTTTAATGAGTTGTCTCACTCAGCCCATTCCACTTTAATGAGTTGTCTCACTCTGTCTCACTCAGCCCATCCCACTTTAATGAGCTGTCTCACTCTGTCTCACTCAGCCCATCCCACTTTAATGAGCTGTCTCACTCAGCCCATTCCACTTTAATGAGTTGTCTCACTCTGTCTCACTCAGCCCATTCCACTTTAATGAGTTGTCTCACTCAGCCCATCCCACTTTAATGAGTTGTCTCACTCAGCCCATCCCACTTTAATGAGCTGTCTCACTCTGTCTCACTCAGCCCATTCCACTTTAATGAGTTTCCTCACTCTGTCTCACTCAGCCCATCCCACTTTAATGAGTTGTCTCACTCAGCCCATTCCACTTTAATGAGCTGTCTCACTCTGTCTCACTCAGCCCATTCCACTTTAATGAGTTGTCTCACTCAGCCCATCCCACTTTAATGAGTTGTCTCACTCAGCCCATCCCACTTTAATGAGTTGTCTCACTCAGCCCATCCCACTTTAATGAGCTGTCTCACTCTGTCTCACTCAGCCCATTCCACTTTAATGAGCTGTCTCACTCAGCCCATCCCACTTTAATGAGTTGTCTCACTCTGTCTCACTCAGCCCATCCCACTTTAATGAGCTGTCTCACTCTGTCTCACTCAGCCCATCCCACTTTAATGAGCTGTCTCACTCTGCCCATCCCACTTTAATGAGTTGTCTCACTCTGTCTCACTCAGCCCATCCCACTTTAATGAGCTGTCTCACTCTGTCTCACTCAGCCCATTCCACTTTAATGAGTTGTCTCACTCAGCCCATTCCACTTTAATGAGTTGTCTCACTCAGCCCATTCCACTTTAATGAGTTGTCTCACTCAGCCCATTCCACTTTAATGAGCTGTCTCACTCTGTCTCACTCAGCCCATTCCACTTTAATGAGTTGTCTCACTCAGCCCATCCCACTTTAATGAGTTGTCTCACTCAGCCCATCCCACTTTAATGAGTTGTCTCACTCAGCCCATTCCACTTTAATGAGTTGTCTCACTCAGCCCATTCCACTTTAATGAGCTGTCTCACTCAGCCCATCCCACTTTAATGAGTTGTCTCACTCAGCCCATCCCACTTTAATGAGTTGTCTCACTCAGCCCATTCCACTTTAATGAGTTGTCTCACTCAGCCCATTCCACTTTAATGAGCTGTCTCACTCTGTCTCACTCAGCCCATTCCACTTTAATGAGTTGTCTCACTCAGCCCATCCCACTTTAATGAGTTGTCTCACTCAGCCCATCCCACTTTAATGAGTTGTCTCACTCAGCCCATTCCACTTTAATGAGCTGTCTCACTCTGTCTCACTCAGCCCATTCCACTTTAATGAGTTGTCTCACTCAGCCCATCCCACTTTAATGAGTTGTCTCACTCAGCCCATCCCACTTTAATGAGTTGTCTCACTCAGCCCATCCCACTTTAATGAGTTGTCTCACTCAGCCCATTCCACTTTAATGAGCTGTCTCACTCTGTCTCACTCAGCCCATCCCACTTTAATGAGTTGTCTCACTCTGTCTCACTCAGCCCATTCCACTTTAATGAGTTGTCTCACTCTGTCTCACTCAGCCCATTCCACTTTAATGAGTTGTCTCACTCAGCCCATCCCACTTTAATGAGTTGTCTCACTCAGCCCATCCACTTTAATGAGTTGTCTCACTCAGCACATCCCACTTTAATGAGTTGTCTCACTCAGCCCATTCCACTTTAATGTGCTGTCTCACTCAGCCCATTCCACTTTAATGAGCTGTCTCACTCTGTCCCACTCAGCCCATTCCACTTTAATGAGTTGTCTCACTCAGCCCATCCCACTTTAATGAGTTGTCTCACTCTGTCTCACTCAGCCCATCCCACTTTAATGAGTTGTCTCACTCAGCCCATTCCACTTTAATGAGCTGTCTCACTCTGTCTCACTCAGCCCATCCCACTTTAATGATTTGTCTCACTCTGTCTCACTCAGCCCATCCCACTTTAATGAGCTGTCTCACTCTGTCTCACTCAGCCCATTGCACTTTAATGAGTTGTCTCACTCAGCCCATCCCACTTTAATTAGTTGTCTCACTCAGCCCATCCCACTTTAATGAGTTGTCTCACTCAGCCCATTCCACTTTAATGAGTTGTCTCACTCTGTCTCACTCAGCCCATCCCACTTTAATGAGCTGTCTCACTCTGTCTCACTCAGCCCATCCCACTTTAATGAGCTGTCTCACTCAGCCCATTCCACTTTAATGAGTTGTCTCACTCTGTCTCACTCAGCCCATTCCACTTTAATGAGTTGTCTCACTCAGCCCATCCCACTTTAATGAGTTGTCTCACTCAGCCCATCCCACTTTAATGAGCTGTCTCACTCTGTCTCACTCAGCCCATTCCACTTTAATGAGTTGTCTCACTCTGTCTCACTCAGCCCATCCCACTTTAATGAGTTGTCTCACTCAGCCCATTCCACTTTAATGAGCTGTCTCACTCTGTCTCACTCAGCCCATTCCACTTTAATGAGTTGTCTCACTCAGCCCATCCCACTTTAATGAGTTGTCTCACTCAGCCCATCCCACTTTAATGAGTTGTCTCACTCAGCCCATCCCACTTTAATGAGCTGTCTCACTCTGTCTCACTCAGCCCATTCCACTTTAATGAGCTGTCTCACTCAGCCCATCCCACTTTAATGAGTTGTCTCACTCTGTCTCACTCAGCCCATCCCACTTTAATGAGCTGTCTCACTCTGTCTCACTCAGCCCATCCCACTTTAATGAGCTGTCTCACTCTGCCCATCCCACTTTAATGAGTTGTCTCACTCTGTCTCACTCAGCCCATCCCACTTTAATGAGCTGTCTCACTCTGTCTCACTCAGCCCATTCCACTTTAATGAGTTGTCTCACTCAGCCCATTCCACTTTAATGAGTTGTCTCACTCAGCCCATTCCACTTTAATGAGTTGTCTCACTCAGCCCATTCCACTTTAATGAGCTGTCTCACTCTGTCTCACTCAGCCCATTCCACTTTAATGAGTTGTCTCACTCAGCCCATCCCACTTTAATGAGTTGTCTCACTCAGCCCATCCCACTTTAATGAGTTGTCTCACTCAGCCCATTCCACTTTAATGAGTTGTCTCACTCAGCCCATTCCACTTTAATGAGCTGTCTCACTCAGCCCATCCCACTTTAATGAGTTGTCTCACTCAGCCCATCCCACTTTAATGAGTTGTCTCACTCAGCCCATTCCACTTTAATGAGTTGTCTCACTCAGCCCATTCCACTTTAATGAGCTGTCTCACTCTGTCTCACTCAGCCCATTCCACTTTAATGAGTTGTCTCACTCAGCCCATCCCACTTTAATGAGTTGTCTCACTCAGCCCATCCCACTTTAATGAGTTGTCTCACTCAGCCCATTCCACTTTAATGAGCTGTCTCACTCTGTCTCACTCAGCCCATTCCACTTTAATGAGTTGTCTCACTCAGCCCATCCCACTTTAATGAGTTGTCTCACTCAGCCCATCCCACTTTAATGAGTTGTCTCACTCAGCCCATCCCACTTTAATGAGTTGTCTCACTCAGCCCATTCCACTTTAATGAGCTGTCTCACTCTGTCTCACTCAGCCCATCCCACTTTAATGAGTTGTCTCACTCTGTCTCACTCAGCCCATTCCACTTTAATGAGTTGTCTCACTCTGTCTCACTCAGCCCATTCCACTTTAATGAGTTGTCTCACTCAGCCCATCCCACTTTAATGAGTTGTCTCACTCAGCCCATCCCACTTTAATGAGTTGTCTCACTCAGCCCATCCCACTTTAATGAGTTGTCTCACTCAGCCCATTCCACTTTAATGAGCTGTCTCACTCAGCCCATTCCACTTTAATGAGCTGTCTCACTCTGTCTCACTCAGCCCATTCCACTTTAATGAGTTGTCTCACTCAGCCCATCCCACTTTAATGAGTTGTCTCACTCTGTCTCACTCAGCCCATCCCACTTTAATGAGTTGTCTCACTCAGCCCATTCCACTTTAATGAGCTGTCTCACTCTGTCTCACTCAGCCCATCCCACTTTAATGAGTTGTCTCACTCTGTCTCACTCAGCCCATCCCACTTTAATGAGCTGTCTCACTCTGTCTCACTCAGCCCATTCCACTTTAATGAGTTGTCTCACTCAGCCCATCCCACTTTAATGAGTTGTCTCACTCAGCCCATCCCACTTTAATGAGTTGTCTCACTCAGCCCATTCCACTTTAATGAGCTGTCTCACTCTGTCTCACTCAGCCCATTCCACTTTAATGAGTTGTCTCACTCAGCCCATCCCACTTTAATGAGTTGTCTCACTCTGTCTCACTCAGCCCATCCCACTTTAATGAGTTGTCTCACTCAGCCCATTCCACTTTAATGAGCTGTCTCACTCTGTCTCACTCAGCCCATCCCACTTTAATGAGTTGTCTCACTCTGTCTCACTCAGCCCATCCCACTTTAATGAGCTGTCTCACTCTGTCTCACTCAGCCCATTCCACTTTAATGAGTTGTCTCACTCAGCCCATCCCACTTTAATGAGTTGTCTCACTCAGCCCATCCCACTTTAATGAGTTGTCTCACTCAGCCCATCCCACTTTAATGAGTTGTCTCACTCAGCCCATCCCACTTTAATGAGTTGTCTCACTCAGCCCATCCCACTTTAATGAGCTGTCTCACTCAGCCCATTCCACTTTAATGAGTTGTCTCACTCTGTCTCACTCAGCCCATTCCACTTTAATGAGCTGTCTCACTCTGTCTCACTCAGCCCATTCCACTTTAATGAGCTGTCTCACTCTGCCCATCCCACTTTAATGAGTTGTCTCACTCTGTCTCACTCAGCCCATCCCACTTTAATGAGCTGTCTCACTCTGTCTCACTCAGCCCATCCCACTTTAATGAGCTGTCTCACTCTGCCCATCCCACTTTAATGAGTTGTCTCACTCTGTCTCACTCAGCCCATCCCACTTTAATGAGCTGTCTCACTCTGTCTCACTCAGCCCATTCCACTTTAATGAGTTGTCTCACTCAGCCCATTCCACTTTAATGAGTTGTCTCACTCAGCCCATTCCACTTTAATGAGTTGTCTCACTCAGCCCATTCCACTTTAATGAGCTGTCTCACTCTGTCTCACTCAGCCCATTCCACTTTAATGAGTTGTCTCACTCAGCCCATCCCACTTTAATGAGTTGTCTCACTCAGCCCATCCCACTTTAATGAGTTGTCTCACTCAGCCCATTCCACTTTAATGAGTTGTCTCACTCAGCCCATTCCACTTTAATGAGTTGTCTCACTCTGTCTCACTCAGCCCATCCCACTTTAATGAGTTGTCTCACTCTGTCTCACTCATTCCATTCCACTTTAATGAGTTGTCTCACTCTGTCCCACTCAGCCCATTCCACTTTAATGAGTTGTCTCACTCAGCCCATCCCACTTTAATGAGTTGTCTCACTCTGTCTCACTCAGCCCATCCCACTTTAATGAGTTGTCTCACTCAGCCCATTCCACTTTAATGAGCTGTCTCACTCTGTCTCACTCAGCCCATCCCACTTTAATGAGTTGTCTCACTCTGTCTCACTCAGCCCATCCCACTTTAATGAGCTGTCTCACTCTGTCTCACTCAGCCCATTGCACTTTAATGAGTTGTCTCACTCAGCCCATCCCACTTTAATGAGTTGTCTCACTCAGCCCATCCCACTTTAATGAGTTGTCTCACTCAGCCCATTCCACTTTAATGAGTTGTCTCACTCTGTCTCACTCAGCCCATCCCACTTTAATGAGCTGTCTCACTCTGTCTCACTCAGCCCATCCCACTTTAATGAGCTGTCTCACTCAGCCCATTCCACTTTAATGAGTTGTCTCACTCTGTCTCACTCAGCCCATTCCACTTTAATGAGTTGTCTCACTCAGCCCATCCCACTTTAATGAGTTGTCTCACTCAGCCCATCCCACTTTAATGAGCTGTCTCACTCTGTCTCACTCAGCCCATTCCACTTTAATGAGTTTCCTCACTCTGTCTCACTCTGCCCATCCCACTTTAATGAGTTGTCTCACTCAGCCCATTCCACTTTAATGAGCTGTCTCACTCTGTCTCACTCAGCCCATTCCACTTTAATGAGTTGTCTCACTCAGCCCATCCCACTTTAATGAGTTGTCTCACTCAGCCCATCCCACTTTAATGAGTTGTCTCACTCAGCCCATCCCACTTTAATGAGCTGTCTCACTCTGTCTCACTCAGCCCATTCCACTTTAATGAGCTGTCTCACTCAGCCCATCCCACTTTAATGAGTTGTCTCACTCTGTCTCACTCAGCCCATCCCACTTTAATGAGCTGTCTCACTCTGTCTCACTCAGCCCATCCCACTTTAATGAGCTGTCTCACTCTGCCCATCCCACTTTAATGAGTTGTCTCACTCTGTCTCACTCAGCCCATCCCACTTTAATGAGCTGTCTCACTCTGTCTCACTCAGCCCATTCCACTTTAATGAGTTGTCTCACTCAGCCCATTCCACTTTAATGAGTTGTCTCACTCAGCCCATTCCACTTTAATGAGTTGTCTCACTCAGCCCATTCCACTTTAATGAGCTGTCTCACTCTGTCTCACTCAGCCCATTCCACTTTAATGAGTTGTCTCACTCAGCCCATCCCACTTTAATGAGTTGTCTCACTCAGCCCATCCCACTTTAATGAGTTGTCTCACTCAGCCCATTCCACTTTAATGAGTTGTCTCACTCAGCCCATTCCACTTTAATGAGCTGTCTCACTCAGCCCATCCCACTTTAATGAGTTGTCTCACTCAGCCCATCCCACTTTAATGAGTTGTCTCACTCAGCCCATTCCACTTTAATGAGTTGTCTCACTCAGCCCATTCCACTTTAATGAGCTGTCTCACTCTGTCTCACTCAGCCCATTCCACTTTAATGAGTTGTCTCACTCAGCCCATCCCACTTTAATGAGTTGTCTCACTCAGCCCATCCCACTTTAATGAGTTGTCTCACTCAGCCCATTCCACTTTAATGAGCTGTCTCACTCTGTCTCACTCAGCCCATTCCACTTTAATGAGTTGTCTCACTCAGCCCATCCCACTTTAATGAGTTGTCTCACTCAGCCCATCCCACTTTAATGAGTTGTCTCACTCAGCCCATCCCACTTTAATGAGTTGTCTCACTCAGCCCATTCCACTTTAATGAGCTGTCTCACTCTGTCTCACTCAGCCCATCCCACTTTAATGAGTTGTCTCACTCTGTCTCACTCGTCCCATTCCACTTTAATGAGTTGTCTCACTCTGTCTCACTCAGCCCATTCCACTTTAATGAGTTGTCTCACTCAGCCCATCCCACTTTAATGAGTTGTCTCACTCAGCCCATCCCACTTTAATGAGTTGTCTCACTCAGCACATCCCACTTTAATGAGTTGTCTCACTCAGCCCATTCCACTTTAATGAGCTGTCTCACTCAGCCCATTCCACTTTAATGAGCTGTCTCACTCTGTCTCACTCAGCCCATTCCACTTTAATGAGTTGTCTCACTCAGCCCATCCCACTTTAATGAGTTGTCTCACTCTGTCTCACTCAGCCCACCCCACTTTAATGAGTTGTCTCACTCAGCCCATTCCACTTTAATGAGCTGTCTCACTCTGTCTCACTCAGCCCATCCCACTTTAATGAGTTGTCTCACTCTGTCTCACTCAGCCCATCCCACTTTAATGAGCTGTCTCACTCTGTCTCACTCAGCCCATTCCACTTTAATGAGTTGTCTCACTCAGCCCATCCCACTTTAATGAGTTGTCTCACTCAGCCCATCCCACTTTAATGAGTTGTCTCACTCAGCCCATTCCACTTTAATGAGCTGTCTCACTCTGTCTCACTCAGCCCATTCCACTTTAATGAGTTGTCTCACTCAGCCCATCCCACTTTAATGAGTTGTCTCACTCTGTCTCACTCAGCCCACCCCACTTTAATGAGTTGTCTCACTCAGCCCATTCCACTTTAATGAGCTGTCTCACTCTGTCTCACTCAGCCCATCCCACTTTAATGATTTGTCTCACTCTGTCTCACTCAGCCCATCCCACTTTAATGAGCTGTCTCACTCTGTCTCACTCAGCCCATTCCACTTTAATGAGTTGTCTCACTCAGCCCACCCACTTTAATGAGTTGTCTCACTCAGCCCATCCCACTTTAATGAGTTGTCTCACTCAGCCCATCCCACTTTAATGAGTTGTCTCACTCAGCCCATCCCACTTTAATGAGTTGTCTCACTCAGCCCATCCCACTTTAATGAGCTGTCTCACTCAGCCCATTCCACTTTAATGAGTTGTCTCACTCTGTCTCACTCAGCCCATTCCACTTTAATGAGCTGTCTCACTCTGTCTCACTCAGCCCATTCCACTTTAATGAGCTGTCTCACTCTGCCCATCCCACTTTAATGAGTTGTCTCACTCTGTCTCACTCAGCCCATCCCACTTTAATGAGCTGTCTCACTCTGTCTCACTCAGCCCATCCCACTTTAATGAGCTGTCTCACTCTGCCCATCCCACTTTAATGAGTTGTCTCACTCTGTCTCACTCAGCCCATCCCACTTTAATGAGCTGTCTCACTCTGTCTCACTCAGCCCATTCCACTTTAATGAGTTGTCTCACTCAGCCCATTCCACTTTAATGAGTTGTCTCACTCAGCCCATTCCACTTTAATGAGTTGTCTCACTCAGCCCATTCCACTTTAATGAGCTGTCTCACTCTGTCTCACTCAGCCCATTCCACTTTAATGAGTTGTCTCACTCAGCCCATCCCACTTTAATGAGTTGTCTCACTCAGCCCATCCCACTTTAATGAGTTGTCTCACTCAGCCCATTCCACTTTAATGAGTTGTCTCACTCAGCCCATTCCACTTTAATGAGTTGTCTCACTCTGTCTCACTCAGCCCATCCCACTTTAATGAGTTGTCTCACTCTGTCTCACTCATTCCATTCCACTTTAATGAGTTGTCTCACTCTGTCTCACTCAGCCCATTGCACTTTAATGAGTTGTCTCACTCAGCCCATCCCACTTTAATGAGTTGTCTCACTCAGCCCATCCCACTTTAATGAGTTGTCTCACTCAGCCCATTCCACTTTAATGAGCTGTCTCACTCTGTCTCACTCAGCCCATTCCACTTTAATGAGTTGTCTCACTCAGCCCATCCCACTTTAATGAGTTGTCTCACTCAGCCCATCCCACTTTAATGAGTTGTCTCACTCAGCCCATTCCACTTTAATGAGCTGTCTCACTCAGCCCATTCCACTTTAATGAGCTGTCTCACTCTGTCTCACTCAGCCCATTCCACTTTAATGAGTTGTCTCACTCAGCCCATTCCACTTTAATGAGCTGTCTCACTCTGTCTCACTCAGCCCATCCCACTTTAATGAGTTGTCTCACTCAGCCCATCCCACTTTAATGAGTTGTCTCACTCAGCCCATCCCACTTTAATGAGTTGTCTCACTCAGCCCATCCCACTTTAATGAGTTGTCTCACTCAGCCCATCCCACTTTAATGAGTTGTCTCACTCAGCCCATTCCACTTTAATGAGCTGTCTCACTCAGCCCATTCCACTTTAATGAGCTGTCTCACTCTGTCTCACTCAGCCCATCCCACTTTAATGAGTTGTCTCACTCTGTCTCACTCAGCCCATCCCACTTTAATGAGTTGTCTCACTCTGTCTCACTCAGCCCATTCCACTTTAATGAGTTGTCTCACTCTGTCTCACTCAGCCCATTCCACTTTAATGAGTTGTCTCACTCAGCCCATCCCACTTTAATGAGTTGTCTCACTCAGCCCATCCCACTTTAATGAGTTGTCTCACTCAGCCCATTCCACTTTAATGAGTTGTCTCATTCTGTCTCACTCAGCCCATTCCACTTTAATGAGTTGTCTCACTCAGCCCATCCCACTTTAATGAGTTGTCTCACTCAGCCCATCCCACTTTAATGAGTTGTCTCACTCAGCCCATTCCACTTTAATGAGCTGTCTCACTCAGCCCATTCCACTTTAATGAGCTGTCTCACTCTGTCTCACTCAGCCCATTCCACTTTAATGAGTTGTCTCACTCAGCCCATCCCACTTTAATGAGTTGTCTCACTCTGTCTCACTCAGCCCACCCCACTTTAATGAGTTGTCTCACTCAGCCCATTCCACTTTAATGAGCTGTCTCACTCTGTCTCACTCAGCCCATCCCACTTTAATGATCTGTCTCACTCTGTCTCACTCAGCCCATCCCACTTTAATGAGCTGTCTCACTCAGCCCATTCCACTTTAATGAGCTGTCTCACTCTGTCTCACTCAGCCCATTCCACTTTAATGAGTTGTCTCACTCAGCCCATCCCACTTTAATGAGTTGTCTCACTCAGCCCATCCCACTTTAATAAGTTGTCTCACTCAGCCCATCCCACTTTAATGAGCTGTCTCACTCAGCCCATTCCACTTTAATGAGTTGTCTCACTCTGTCTCACTCAGCCCATCCCACTTTAATGAGTTGTCTCACTCTGTCTCACTCATCCCATTCCACTTTAATGAGTTGTCTCACTCTGTCTCACTCAGCCCATTCCACTTTAATGAGTTGTCTCACTCAGCCCATCCCACTTTAATGAGTTGTCTCACTCAGCCCATCCCACTTTAATGAGTTGTCTCACTCAGCCCATTCCACTTTAATGAGTTGTCTCACTCTGTCTCACTCAGCCCATTCCACTTTAATGAGTTGTCTCACTCAGCCCATCCCACTTTAATGAGTTGTCTCACTCAGCCCATCCCACTTTAATGAGTTGTCTCACTCAGCCCATTCCACTTTAATGAGCTGTCTCACTCAGCCCATTCCACTTTAATGAGCTGTCTCACTCTGTCTCACTCAGCCCATTCCACTTTAATGAGTTGTCTCACTCAGCCCATCCCACTTTAATGAGTTGTCTCACTCTGTCTCACTCAGCCCACCCACTTTAATGAGTTGTCTCACTCAGCCCATTCCACTTTAATGAGCTGTCTCACTCTGTCTCACTCAGCCCATCCCACTTTAATGAGCTGTCTCACTCTGTCTCACTCAGCCCATCCCACTTTAATGAGCTGTCTCACTCAGCCCATTCCACTTTAATGAGCTGTCTCACTCTGTCTCACTCAGCCCATTCCACTTTAATGAGTTGTCTCACTCAGCCCATCCCACTTTAATGAGTTGTCTCACTCAGCCCATCCCACTTTAATGAGTTGTCTCACTCAGCCCATCCCACTTTAATGAGCTGTCTCACTCAGCCCATTCCACTTTAATGAGTTGTCTCACTCTGTCTCACTCAGCCCATCCCACTTTAATGAGTTGTCTCACTCTGTCTCACTCAGCCCATTCCACTTTAATGAGTTGTCTCACTCTGTCTCACTCAGCCCATTCCACTTTAATGAGTTGTCTCACTCAGCCCATCCCACTTTAATGAGTTGTCTCACTCAGCCCATCCCACTTTAATGAGTTGTCTCACTCAGCCCATTCCACTTTAATGAGTTGTCTCACTCTGTCTCACTCAGCCCATTCCACTTTAATGAGTTGTCTCACTCAGCCCATCCCACTTTAATGAGTTGTCTCACTCAGCCCATCCCACTTTAATGAGTTGTCTCACTCAGCCCATTCCACTTTAATGAGCTGTCTCACTCAGCCCATTCCACTTTAATGAGCTGTCTCACTCTGTCTCACTCAGCCCATTCCACTTTAATGAGTTGTCTCACTCAGCCCATTCCACTTTAATGAGCTGTCTCACTCTGTCTCACTCAGCCCATCCCACTTTAATGAGTTGTCTCACTCAGCCCATCCCACTTTAATGAGTTGTCTCACTCAGCCCATCCCACTTTAATGAGTTGTCTCACTCAGCCCATCCCACTTTAATGAGTTGTCTCACTCAGCCCATCCCACTTTAATGAGTTGTCTCACTCAGCCCATTCCACTTTAATGAGTTGTCTCACTCAGCCCATTCCACTTTAATGAGCTGTCTCACTCTGTCTCACTCAGCCCATCCCACTTTAATGAGTTGTCTCACTCAGCCCATCCCACTTTAATGAGCTGTCTCACTCTGTCTCACTCAGCCCATTCCACTTTAATGAGTTTCCTCACTCTGTCTCACTCTGCCCATCCCACTTTAATGAGTTGTCTCACTCTGTATCACTCAGCCCATTCCACTTTAATGAGTTGTCTCACTCAGCCCATCCCACTTTAATGAGTTGTCTCACTCAGCCCATCCCACTTTAATGAGCTGTCTCACTCTGTCTCACTCAGCCCATTCCACTTTAATGAGTTTCCTCACTCTGTCTCACTCAGCCCATCCCACTTTAATGAGTTGTCTCACTCAGCCCATTCCACTTTAATGAGCTGTCTCACTCTGTCTCACTCAGCCCATTCCACTTTAATGAGTTGTCTCACTCAGCCCATCCCACTTTAATGAGTTGTCTCACTCAGCCCATCCCACTTTAATGAGTTGTCTCACTCAGCCCATCCCACTTTAATGAGCTGTCTCACTCTGTCTCACTCAGCCCATTCCACTTTAATGAGCTGTCTCACTCAGCCCATCCCACTTTAATGAGTTGTCTCACTCTGTCTCACTCAGCCCATCCCACTTTAATGAGCTGTCTCACTCTGTCTCACTCAGCCCATCCCACTTTAATGAGCTGTCTCACTCAGCCCATCCCACTTTAATGAGTTGTCTCACTCTGTCTCACTCAGCCCATCCCACTTTAATGAGCTGTCTCACTCTGTCTCACTCAGCCCATTCCACTTTAATGAGTTGTCTCACTCAGCCCATTCCACTTTAATGAGTTGTCTCACTCAGCCCATTCCACTTTAATGAGTTGTCTCACTCAGCCCATTCCACTTTAATGAGCTGTCTCACTCTGTCTCACTCAGCCCATTCCACTTTAATGAGTTGTCTCACTCAGCCCATTCCACTTTAATGAGTTGTCTCACTCAGCCCATCCCACTTTAATGAGTTGTCTCACTCAGCCCATCCCACTTTAATGAGTTGTCTCACTCAGCCCATTCCACTTTAATGAGTTGTCTCACTCAGCCCATTCCACTTTAATGAGCTGTCTCACTCAGCCCATCCCACTTTAATGAGTTGTCTCACTCAGCCCATCCCACTTTAATGAGTTGTCTCACTCAGCCCATTCCACTTTAATGAGTTGTCTCACTCAGCCCATTCCACTTTAATGAGCTGTCTCACTCTGTCTCACTCAGCCCATTCCACTTTAATGAGTTGTCTCACTCAGCCCATCCCACTTTAATGAGTTGTCTCACTCAGCCCATCCCACTTTAATGAGTTGTCTCACTCAGCCCATTCCACTTTAATGAGCTGTCTCACTCTGTCTCACTCAGCCCATTCCACTTTAATGAGTTGTCTCACTCAGCCCATCCCACTTTAATGAGTTGTCTCACTCAGCCCATCCCACTTTAATGAGTTGTCTCACTCAGCCCATCCCACTTTAATGAGTTGTCTCACTCAGCCCATTCCACTTTAATGAGCTGTCTCACTCTGTCTCACTCAGCCCATCCCACTTTAATGAGTTGTCTCACTCTGTCTCACTCAGCCCATTCCACTTTAATGAGTTGTCTCACTCTGTCTCACTCAGCCCATTCCACTTTAATGAGTTGTCTCACTCAGCCCATCCCACTTTAATGAGTTGTCTCACTCAGCCCATCCCACTTTAATGAGTTGTCTCACTCAGCCCATCCCACTTTAATGAGTTGTCTCACTCAGCCCATTCCACTTTAATGAGCTGTCTCACTCAGCCCATTCCACTTTAATGAGCTGTCTCACTCTGTCTCACTCAGCCCATTCCACTTTAATGAGTTGTCTCACTCAGCCCATCCCACTTTAATGAGTTGTCTCACTCTGTCTCACTCAGCCCATCCCACTTTAATGAGTTGTCTCACTCAGCCCATTCCACTTTAATGAGCTGTCTCACTCTGTCTCACTCAGCCCATCCCACTTTAATGAGTTGTCTCACTCTGTCTCACTCAGCCCATCCACTTTAATGAGCTGTCTCACTCTGTCTCACTCAGCCCATTCCACTTTAATGAGTTGTCTCACTCAGCCCATCCCACTTTAATGAGTTGTCTCACTCAGCCCATCCCACTTTAATGAGTTGTCTCACTCAGCCCATTCCACTTTAATGAGCTGTCTCACTCTGTCTCACTCAGCCCATTCCACTTTAATGAGCTGTCTCACTCAGCCCATCCCACTTTAATGAGTTGTCTCACTCTGTCTCACTCAGCCCATCCCACTTTAATGAGCTGTCTCACTCTGTCTCACTCAGCCCATCCCACTTTAATGAGCTGTCTCACTCAGCCCATCCCACTTTAATGAGTTGTCTCACTCTGTCTCACTCAGCCCATCCCACTTTAATGAGCTGTCTCACTCTGTCTCACTCAGCCCATTCCACTTTAATGAGTTGTCTCACTCAGCCCATTCCACTTTAATGAGTTGTCTCACTCAGCCCATTCCACTTTAATGAGTTGTCTCACTCAGCCCATTCCACTTTAATGAGCTGTCTCACTCTGTCTCACTCAGCCCATTCCACTTTAATGAGTTGTCTCACTCAGCCCATCCCACTTTAATGAGTTGTCTCACTCAGCCCATCCCACTTTAATGAGTTGTCTCACTCAGCCCATTCCACTTTAATGAGTTGTCTCACTCAGCCCATTCCACTTTAATGAGTTGTCTCACTCTGTCTCACTCAGCCCATCCCACTTTAATGAGTGTCTCACTCTGTCTCACTCAGCCCATTCCACTTTAATGAGTTGTCTCACTCTGTCTCACTCAGCCCATTCCACTTTAATGAGTTGTCTCACTCAGCCCATCCCACTTTAATGAGTTGTCTCACTCAGCCCATCCCACTTTAATGAGTTGTCTCACTCAGCCCATTCCACTTTAATGAGTTGTCTCACTCTGTCTCACTCAGCCCATTCCACTTTAATGAGTTGTCTCACTCAGCCCATCCCACTTTAATGAGTTGTCTCACTCAGCCCATCCCACTTTAATGAGTTGTCTCACTCAGCCCATTCCACTTTAATGAGCTGTCTCACTCAGCCCATTCCACTTTAATGAGCTGTCTCACTCTGTCTCACTCAGCCCATTCCACTTTAATGAGTTGTCTCACTCAGCCCATTCCACTTTAATGAGCTGTCTCACTCTGTCTCACTCAGCCCATCCCACTTTAATGAGTTGTCTCACTCAGCCCATCCCACTTTAATGAGTTGTCTCACTCAGCCCATCCCACTTTAATGAGTTGTCTCACTCAGCCCATCCCACTTTAATGAGTTGTCTCACTCAGCCCATCCCACTTTAATGAGTTGTCTCACTCAGCCCATTCCACTTTAATGAGCTGTCTCACTCAGCCCATTCCACTTTAATGAGCTGTCTCACTCTGTCTCACTCAGCCCATCCCACTTTAATGAGTTGTCTCACTCTGTCTCACTCAGCCCATCCCACTTTAATGAGTTGTCTCACTCTGTCTCACTCAGCCCATTCCACTTTAATGAGTTGTCTCACTCTGTCTCACTCAGCCCATTCCACTTTAATGAGTTGTCTCACTCAGCCCATCCCACTTTAATGAGTTGTCTCACTCAGCCCATCCCACTTTAATGAGTTGTCTCACTCAGCCCATTCCACTTTAATGAGTTGTCTCATTCTGTCTCACTCAGCCCATTCCACTTTAATGAGTTGTCTCACTCAGCCCATCCCACTTTAATGAGTTGTCTCACTCAGCCCATCCCACTTTAATGAGTTGTCTCACTCAGCCCATTCCACTTTAATGAGCTGTCTCACTCAGCCCATTCCACTTTAATGAGCTGTCTCACTCTGTCTCACTCAGCCCATTCCACTTTAATGAGTTGTCTCACTCAGCCCATCCCACTTTAATGAGTTGTCTCACTCTGTCTCACTCAGCCCATCCCACTTTAATGAGTTGTCTCACTCAGCCCATTCCACTTTAATGAGCTGTCTCACTCTGTCTCACTCAGCCCATCCCACTTTAATGAGCTGTCTCACTCTGTCTCACTCAGCCCATCCCACTTTAATGAGTTGTCTCACTCAGCCCATTCCACTTTAATGAGCTGTCTCACTCTGTCTCACTCAGCCCATTCCACTTTAATGAGTTGTCTCACTCAGCCCACCCACTTTAATGAGTTGTCTCACTCAGCCCATCCCACTTTAATGAGTTGTCTCACTCAGCCCATCCCACTTTAATGAGTTGTCTCACTCAGCCCATTCCACTTTAATGAGTTGTCTCACTCTGTCTCACTCAGCCCATCCCACTTTAATGAGTTGTCTCACTCTGTCTCACTCAGCCCATTCCACTTTAATGAGTTGTCTCACTCTGTCTCACTCAGCCCATTCCACTTTAATGAGTTGTCTCACTCAGCCCATCCCACTTTAATGAGTTGTCTCACTCAGCCCATCCCACTTTAATGAGTTGTCTCACTCAGCCCATTCCACTTTAATGAGTTGTCTCACTCTGTCTCACTCAGCCCATTCCACTTTAATGAGTTGTCTCACTCAGCCCATCCCACTTTAATGAGTTGTCTCACTCAGCCCATCCCACTTTAATGAGTTGTCTCACTCAGCCCATTCCACTTTAATGAGCTGTCTCACTCAGCCCATTCCACTTTAATGAGCTGTCTCACTCTGTCTCACTCAGCCCATTCCACTTTAATGAGTTGTCTCACTCAGCCCATCCCACTTTAATGAGTTGTCTCACTCTGTCTCACTCAGCCCATCCCACTTTAATGAGTTGTCTCACTCAGCCCATTCCACTTTAATGAGCTGTCTCACTCTGTCTCACTCAGCCCATCCCACTTTAATGAGCTGTCTCACTCTGTCTCACTCAGCCCATCCCACTTTAATGAGCTGTCTCACTCAGCCCATTCCACTTTAATGAGCTGTCTCACTCTGTCTCACTCAGCCCATTCCACTTTAATGAGTTGTCTCACTCAGCCCATCCCACTTTAATGAGTTGTCTCACTCAGCCCATCCCACTTTAATGAGTTGTCTCACTCAGCCCATCCCACTTTAATGAGCTGTCTCACTCAGCCCATTCCACTTTAATGAGTTGTCTCACTCTGTCTCACTCAGCCCATCCCACTTTAATGAGTTGTCTCACTCTGTCTCACTCAGCCCATTCCACTTTAATGAGTTGTCTCACTCTGTCTCACTCAGCCCATTCCACTTTAATGAGTTGTCTCACTCAGCCCATCCCACTTTAATGAGTTGTCTCACTCAGCCCATCCCACTTTAATGAGTTGTCTCACTCAGCCCATTCCACTTTAATGAGTTGTCTCACTCTGTCTCACTCAGCCCATTCCACTTTAATGAGTTGTCTCACTCAGCCCATCCCACTTTAATGAGTTGTCTCACTCAGCCCATCCCACTTTAATGAGTTGTCTCACTCAGCCCATTCCACTTTAATGAGCTGTCTCACTCAGCCCATTCCACTTTAATGAGCTGTCTCACTCTGTCTCACTCAGCCCATTCCACTTTAATGAGTTGTCTCACTCAGCCCATTCCACTTTAATGAGCTGTCTCACTCTGTCTCACTCAGCCCATCCCACTTTAATGAGTTGTCTCACTCAGCCCATCCCACTTTAATGAGTTGTCTCACTCAGCCCATCCCACTTTAATGAGTTGTCTCACTCAGCCCATCCCACTTTAATGAGTTGTCTCACTCAGCCCATCCCACTTTAATGAGTTGTCTCACTCAGCCCATCCACTTTAATGAGCTGTCTCACTCAGCCCATTCCACTTTAATGAGCTGTCTCACTCTGTCTCACTCAGCCCATCCCACTTTAATGAGTTGTCTCACTCTGTCTCACTCAGCCCATCCCACTTTAATGAGTTGTCTCACTCTGTCTCACTCAGCCCATTCCACTTTAATGAGTTGTCTCACTCTGTCTCACTCAGCCCATTCCACTTTAATGAGTTGTCTCACTCAGCCCATCCCACTTTAATGAGTTGTCTCACTCAGCCCATCCACTTTAATGAGTTGTCTCACTCAGCCCATTCCACTTTAATGAGTTGTCTCACTCTGTCTCACTCAGCCCATTCCACTTTAATGAGTTGTCTCACTCAGCCCATCCCACTTTAATGAGTTGTCTCACTCAGCCCATCCCACTTTAATGAGTTGTCTCACTCAGCCCATTCCACTTTAATGAGCTGTCTCACTCAGCCCATTCCACTTTAATGAGCTGTCTCACTCTGTCTCACTCAGCCCATTCCACTTTAATGAGTTGTCTCACTCAGCCCATCCCACTTTAATGAGTTGTCTCACTCTGTCTCACTCAGCCCATCCCACTTTAATGAGTTGTCTCACTCAGCCCATTCCACTTTAATGAGCTGTCTCACTCTGTCTCACTCAGCCCATCCCACTTTAATGAGCTGTCTCACTCTGTCTCACTCAGCCCATCCCACTTTAATGAGCTGTCTCACTCAGCCCATTCCACTTTAATGAGCTGTCTCACTCTGTCTCACTCAGCCCATTCCACTTTAATGAGTTGTCTCACTCAGCCCATCCCACTTTAATGAGTTGTCTCACTCAGCCCATCCCACTTTAATGAGTTGTCTCACTCAGCCCATCCCACTTTAATGAGCTGTCTCACTCAGCCCATTCCACTTTAATGAGTTGTCTCACTCTGTCTCACTCAGCCCATCCCACTTTAATGAGTTGTCTCACTCTGTCTCACTCAGCCCATTCCACTTTAATGAGTTGTCTCACTCTGTCTCACTCAGCCCATTCCACTTTAATGAGTTGTCTCACTCAGCCCATCCCACTTTAATGAGTTGTCTCACTCAGCCCATCCCACTTTAATGAGTTGTCTCACTCAGCCCATTCCACTTTAATGAGTTGTCTCACTCTGTCTCACTCAGCCCATTCCACTTTAATGAGTTGTCTCACTCAGCCCATCCCACTTTAATGAGTTGTCTCACTCAGCCCATCCCACTTTAATGAGTTGTCTCACTCAGCCCATTCCACTTTAATGAGTTGTCTCACTCAGCCCATTCCACTTTAATGAGCTGTCTCACTCTGTCTCACTCAGCCCATTCCACTTTAATGAGTTGTCTCACTCAGCCCATTCCACTTTAATGAGCTGTCTCACTCTGTCTCACTCAGCCCATCCCACTTTAATGAGTTGTCTCACTCAGCCCATCCCACTTTAATGAGTTGTCTCACTCAGCACATCCCACTTTAATGAGTTGTCTCACTCAGCCCATCCCACTTTAATGAGTTGTCTCACTCAGCCCATCCCACTTTAATGAGTTGTCTCACTCAGCCCATTCCACTTTAATGAGCTGTCTCACTCAGCCCATTCCACTTTAATGAGCTGTCTCACTCTGTCTCACTCAGCCCATCCCACTTTAATGAGCTGTCTCACTCAGCCCATTCCACTTTAATGAGCTGTCTCACTCTGTCTCACTCAGCCCATTCCACTTTAATGAGTTGTCTCACTCAGCCCATCCCACTTTAATGAGTTGTCTCACTCAGCCCATCCCACTTTAATGAGTTGTCTCACTCAGCCCATCCCACTTTAATGAGTTGTCTCACTCAGCCCATTCCACTTTAATGAGCTGTCTCACTCTGTCTCACTCAGCCCATCCCACTTTAATGAGTTGTCTCACTCAGCCCATCCCACTTTAATGAGTTGTCTCACTCAGCCCATTCCACTTTAATGAGCTGTCTCACTCTGTCTCACTCAGCCCATTCCACTTTAATGAGTTGTCTCACTCAGCCCATCCCACTTTAATGAGTTGTCTCACTCAGCCCATCCCACTTTAATGAGTTGTCTCACTCAGCCCATTCCACTTTAATGAGTTGTCTCACTCAGCCCATTCCACTTTAATGAGCTGTCTCACTCTGTCTCACTCAGCCCATTCCACTTTAATGAGTTGTCTCACTCAGCCCATCCCACTTTAATGAGTTGTCTCACTCAGCCCATCCCACTTTAATGAGTTGTCTCACTCAGCCCATTCCACTTTAATGAGTTGTCTCACTCAGCCCATTCCACTTTAATGAGCTGTCTCACTCTGTCTCACTCAGCCCATTCCACTTTAATGAGTTGTCTCACTCAGCCCATCCCACTTTAATGAGTTGTCTCACTCAGCCCATCCCACTTTAATGAGTTGTCTCACTCAGCCCATTCCACTTTAATGAGCTGTCTCACTCTGTCTCACTCAGCCCATTCCACTTTAATGAGTTGTCTCACTCAGCCCATTCCACTTTAATGAGTTGTCTCACTCAGCCCATCCCACTTTAATGAGTTGTCTCACTCTGTCTCACTCAGCCCATCCCACTTTAATGAGTTGTCTCACTCAGCCCATTCCACTTTAATGAGCTGTCTCACTCTGTCTCACTCAGCCCATCCCACTTTAATGAGCTGTCTCACTCTGTCTCACTCAGCCCATCCCACTTTAATGAGCTGTCTCACTCAGCCCATTCCACTTTAATGAGCTGTCTCACTCTGTCTCACTCAGCCCATTCCACTTTAATGAGTTGTCTCACTCAGCCCACCCCACTTTAATAAGTTGTCTCACTCAGCCCATCCCACTTTAATGAGTTGTCTCACTCAGCCCATCCCACTTTAATGAGCTGTCTCACTCAGCCCATTCCACTTTAATGAGCTGTCTCACTCTGTCTCACTCAGCCCATTCCACTTTAATGAGTTGTCTCACTCAGCCCATCCCACTTTAATGAGTTGTCTCACTCTGTCTCACTCAGCCCACCCCACTTTAATGAGTTGTCTCACTCAGCCCATTCCACTTTAATGAGCTGTCTCACTCTGTCTCACTCAGCCCATCCCACTTTAATGATCTGTCTCACTCTGTCTCACTCAGCCCATCCCACTTTAATGAGCTGTCTCACTCAGCCCATTCCACTTTAATGAGCTGTCTCACTCTGTCTCACTCAGCCCATTCCACTTTAATGAGTTGTCTCACTCAGCCCATCCCACTTTAATGAGTTGTCTCACTCAGCCCATCCCACTTTAATGAGTTGTCTCACTCAGCCCATCCCACTTTAATGAGCTGTCTCACTCAGCCCATTCCACTTTAATGAGTTGTCTCACTCTGTCTCACTCAGCCCATTCCACTTTAATGAGTTGTCTCACTCAGCCCATCCCACTTTAATGAGTTGTCTCACTCAGCCCATCCCACTTTAATGAGTTGTCTCACTCAGCCCATTCCACTTTAATGAGTTGTCTCATTCTGTCTCACTCAGCCCATTCCACTTTAATGAGTTGTCTCACTCAGCCCATCCACTTTAATGAGTTGTCTCACTCAGCCCATCCCACTTTAATGAGTTGTCTCACTCAGCCCATTCCACTTTAATGAGCTGTCTCACTCAGCCCATTCCACTTTAATGAGCTGTCTCACTCTGTCTCACTCAGCCCATTCCACTTTAATGAGTTGTCTCACTCAGCCCATTCCACTTTAATGAGCTGTCTCACTCTGTCTCACTCAGCCCATCCCACTTTAATGAGTTGTCTCACTCAGCCCATCCCACTTTAATGAGTTGTCTCACTCAGCCCATCCCACTTTAATGAGTTGTCTCACTCAGCCCATTCCACTTTAATGAGTTGTCTCACTCAGCCCATTCCACTTTAATGAGCTGTCTCACTCTGTCTCACTCAGCCCATCCCACTTTAATGAGTTGTCTCACTCAGCCCATTCCACTTTAATGAGCTGTCTCACTCTGTCTCACTCAGCCCATTCCACTTTAATGAGTTGTCTCACTCAGCCCATCCCACTTTAATGAGTTGTCTCACTCAGCCCATCCCACTTTAATGAGTTGTCTCACTCAGCCCATCCCACTTTAATGAGTTGTCTCACTCAGCCCATTCCACTTTAATGAGCTGTCTCACTCTGTCTCACTCAGCCCATCCCACTTTAATGAGTTGTCTCACTCAGCCCATCCCACTTTAATGAGGTGTCTCACTCAGCCCATTCCACTTTAATGAGCTGTCTCACTCTGTCTCACTCAGCCCATTCCACTTTAATGAGTTGTCTCACTCAGCCCATCCCACTTTAATGAGTTGTCTCACTCAGCCCATCCCACTTTAATGAGTTGTCTCACTCAGCCCATTCCACTTTAATGAGTTGTCTCACTCAGCCCATTCCACTTTAATGAGCTGTCTCACTCTGTCTCACTCAGCCCATTCCACTTTAATGAGTTGTCTCACTCTGTCTCACTCAGCCCATTCCACTTTAATGAGTTGTCTCACTCAGCCCATCCCACTTTAATGAGTTGTCTCACTCAGCCCATCCCACTTTAATGAGTTGTCTCACTCAGCCCATTCCACTTTAATGAGCTGTCTCACTCAGCCCATTCCACTTTAATGAGCTGTCTCACTCTGTCTCACTCAGCCCATTCCACTTTAATGAGTTGTCTCACTCAGCCCACCCACTTTAATGAGTTGTCTCACTCAGCCCATCCCACTTTAATGAGTTGTCTCACTCAGCCCATTCCACTTTAATGAGCTGTCTCACTCTGTCTCACTCAGCCCATTCCACTTTAATGAGTTGTCTCACTCAGCCCATTCCACTTTAATGAGTTGTCTCACTCAGCCCATCCCACTTTAATGAGTTGTCTCACTCTGTCTCACTCAGCCCATCCCACTTTAATGAGTTGTCTCACTCAGCCCATTCCACTTTAATGAGCTGTCTCACTCTGTCTCACTCAGCCCATCCCACTTTAATGAGCTGTCTCACTCTGTCTCACTCAGCCCATCCCACTTTAATGAGCTGTCTCACTCAGCC
This sequence comes from Oncorhynchus kisutch, assembly GCF_002021735.2. Lineage (NCBI taxonomy): Eukaryota > Metazoa > Chordata > Actinopteri > Salmoniformes > Salmonidae > Oncorhynchus > Oncorhynchus kisutch. The sequence continues at coordinate 231,832 of NW_022265919.1, forward strand.
CATTCCACTTTAATGAGCTGTCTCACTCTGTCTCACTCAGCCCATTCCACTTTAATGAGTTGTCTCACTCAGCCCATCCCACTTTAATGAGTTGTCTCACTCAGCCCATCCCACTTTAATGAGTTGTCTCACTCAGCCCATCCCACTTTAATGAGCTGTCTCACTCAGCCCATTCCACTTTAATGAGTTGTCTCACTCTGTCTCACTCAGCCCATCCCACTTTAATGAGTTGTCTCACTCTGTCTCACTCAGCCCATTCCACTTTAATGAGTTGTCTCACTCTGTCTCACTCAGCCCATTCCACTTTAATGAGTTGTCTCACTCAGCCCATCCCACTTTAATGAGTTGTCTCACTCAGCCCATCCCACTTTAATGAGTTGTCTCACTCAGCCCATTCCACTTTAATGAGTTGTCTCATTCTGTCTCACTCAGCCCATTCCACTTTAATGAGTTGTCTCACTCAGCCCATCCCACTTTAATGAGTTGTCTCACTCAGCCCATCCCACTTTAATGAGTTGTCTCACTCAGCCCATTCCACTTTAATGAGCTGTCTCACTCAGCCCATTCCACTTTAATGAGCTGTCTCACTCTGTCTCACTCAGCCCATTCCACTTTAATGAGTTGTCTCACTCAGCCCATTCCACTTTAATGAGCTGTCTCACTCTGTCTCACTCAGCCCATCCCACTTTAATGAGTTGTCTCACTCAGCCCATCCCACTTTAATGAGTTGTCTCACTCAGCCCATCCCACTTTAATGAGTTGTCTCACTCAGCCCATTCCACTTTAATGAGTTGTCTCACTCAGCCCATTCCACTTTAATGAGCTGTCTCACTCTGTCTCACTCAGCCCATCCCACTTTAATGAGCTTGTCTCACTCAGCCCATTCCACTTTAATGAGCTGTCTCACTCTGTCTCACTCAGCCCATTCCACTTTAATGAGTTGTCTCACTCAGCCCATCCCACTTTAATGAGTTGTCTCACTCAGCCCATCCCACTTTAATGAGTTGTCTCACTCAGCCCATCCCACTTTAATGAGTTGTCTCACTCAGCCCATTCCACTTTAATGAGCTGTCTCACTCTGTCTCACTCAGCCCATCCCACTTTAATGAGTTGTCTCACTCAGCCCATCCCACTTTAATGAGCTGTCTCACTCAGCCCATTCCACTTTAATGAGCTGTCTCACTCTGTCTCACTCAGCCCATTCCACTTTAATGAGTTGTCTCACTCAGCCCATCCCACTTTAATGAGTTGTCTCACTCAGCCCATCCCACTTTAATGAGTTGTCTCACTCAGCCCATTCCACTTTAATGAGTTGTCTCACTCAGCCCATTCCACTTTAATGAGCTGTCTCACTCTGTCTCACTCAGCCCATTCCACTTTAATGAGTTGTCTCACTCAGCCCATCCCACTTTAATGAGTTGTCTCACTCAGCCCATTCCACTTTAATGAGTTGTCTCATTCTGTCTCACTCAGCCCATTCCACTTTAATGAGTTGTCTCACTCAGCCCATCCCACTTTAATGAGTTGTCTCACTCAGCCCATCCCACTTTAATGAGTTGTCTCACTCAGCCCATTCCACTTTAATGAGCTGTCTCACTCAGCCCATTCCACTTTAATGAGCTGTCTCACTCTGTCTCACTCAGCCCATTCCACTTTAATGAGTTGTCTCACTCAGCCCATCCCACTTTAATGAGTTGTCTCACTCAGCCCATCCCACTTTAATGAGTTGTCTCACTCAGCCCATTCCACTTTAATGAGCTGTCTCACTCTGTCTCACTCAGCCCATTCCACTTTAATGAGTTGTCTCACTCAGCCCATTCCACTTTAATGAGTTGTCTCACTCAGCCCATCCCACTTTAATGAGTTGTCTCACTCTGTCTCACTCAGCCCATCCCACTTTAATGAGTTGTCTCACTCAGCCCATTCCACTTTAATGAGCTGTCTCACTCTGTCTCACTCAGCCCATCCCACTTTAATGATCTGTCTCACTCTGTCTCACTCAGCCCATCCCACTTTAATGAGCTGTCTCACTCAGCCCATTCCACTTTAATGAGCTGTCTCACTCTGTCTCACTCAGCCCATTCCACTTTAATGAGTTGTCTCACTCAGCCCATCCCACTTTAATGAGTTGTCTCACTCAGCCCATCCCACTTTAATGAGTTGTCTCACTCAGCCCATCCCACTTTAATGAGTTGTCTCACTCAGCCCATTCCACTTTAATGAGCTGTCTCACTCTGTCTCACTCAGCCCATTCCACTTTAATGAGTTGTCTCACTCAGCCCATTCCACTTTAATGAGTTGTCTCACTCTGTCTCACTCAGCCCACCCCACTTTAATGAGTTGTCTCACTCAGCCCATTCCACTTTAATGAGCTGTCTCACTCTGTCTCACTCAGCCCATCCCACTTTAATGAGCTGTCTCACTCTGTCTCACTCAGCCCATCCCACTTTAATGAGCTGTCTCACTCAGCCCATTCCACTTTAATGAGCTGTCTCACTCTGTCTCACTCAGCCCATTCCACTTTAATGAGTTGTCTCACTCAGCCCATCCCACTTTAATGAGTTGTCTCACTCAGCCCATCCCACTTTAATAAGTTGTCTCACTCAGCCCATCCCACTTTAATGAGCTGTCTCACTCAGCCCATTCCACTTTAATGAGTTGTCTCACTCTGTCTCACTCAGCCCATTCCACTTTAATGAGTTGTCTCACTCTGTCTCACTCAGCCCATTCCACTTTAATTAGTTGTCTCACTCAGCCCATCCCACTTTAATGAGTTGTCTCACTCAGCCCATCCCACTTTAATGAGTTGTCTCACTCAGCCCATTCCACTTTAATGAGTTGTCTCATTCTGTCTCACTCAGCCCATTCCACTTTAATGAGTTGTCTCACTCAGCCCATCCCACTTTAATGAGTTGTCTCACTCAGCCCATCCCACTTTAATGAGTTGTCTCACTCAGCCCATTCCACTTTAATGAGCTGTCTCACTCAGCCCATTCCACTTTAATGAGCTGTCTCACTCTGTCTCACTCAGCCCATTCCACTTTAATGAGTTGTCTCACTCAGCCCATTCCACTTTAATGAGCTGTCTCACTCTGTCTCACTCAGCCCATCCCACTTTAATGAGTTGTCTCACTCAGCCCATCCCACTTTAATGAGTTGTCTCACTCAGCCCATCCCACTTTAATGAGTTGTCTCACTCAGCCCATTCCACTTTAATGAGCTGTCTCACTCAGCCCATTCCACTTTAATGAGCTGTCTCACTCTGTCTCACTCAGCCCATCCCACTTTAATGAGCTGTCTCACTCAGCCCATTCCACTTTAATGAGCTGTCTCACTCTGTCTCACTCAGCCCATTCCACTTTAATGAGTTGTCTCACTCAGCCCATCCCACTTTAATGAGTTGTCTCACTCAGCCCATCCCACTTTAATGAGTTGTCTCACTCAGCCCATCCCACTTTAATGAGTTGTCTCACTCAGCCCATTCCACTTTAATGAGCTGTCTCACTCTGTCTCACTCAGCCCATCCCACTTTAATGAGTTGTCTCACTCAGCCCATCCCACTTTAATGAGCTGTCTCACTCAGCCCATTCCACTTTAATGAGCTGTCTCACTCTGTCTCACTCAGCCCATTCCACTTTAATGAGTTGTCTCACTCAGCCCATCCCACTTTAATGAGTTGTCTCACTCAGCCCATCCCACTTTAATGAGTTGTCTCACTCAGCCCATTCCACTTTAATGAGTTGTCTCACTCAGCCCATTCCACTTTAATGAGCTGTCTCACTCTGTCTCACTCAGCCCATTCCACTTTAATGAGTTGTCTCACTCAGCCCATCCCACTTTAATGAGTTGTCTCACTCAGCCCATTCCACTTTAATGAGTTGTCTCATTCTGTCTCACTCAGCCCATTCCACTTTAATGAGTTGTCTCACTCAGCCCATCCCACTTTAATGAGTTGTCTCACTCAGCCCATTCCACTTTAATGAGCTGTCTCACTCTGTCTCACTCAGCCCATCCCACTTTAATGAGTTGTCTCACTCAGCCCATCCCACTTTAATGAGCTGTCTCACTCAGCCCATTCCACTTTAATGAGCTGTCTCACTCTGTCTCACTCAGCCCATTCCACTTTAATGAGTTGTCTCACTCAGCCCATCCCACTTTAATGAGTTGTCTCACTCAGCCCATCCCACTTTAATGAGTTGTCTCACTCAGCCCATTCCACTTTAATGAGTTGTCTCACTCAGCCCATTCCACTTTAATGAGCTGTCTCACTCTGTCTCACTCAGCCCATTCCACTTTAATGAGTTGTCTCACTCAGCCCATCCCACTTTAATGAGTTGTCTCACTCAGCCCATTCCACTTTAATGAGTTGTCTCACTCTGTCTCACTCAGCCCATTCCACTTTAATGAGTTGTCTCACTCAGCCCATCCCACTTTAATGAGTTGTCTCACTCAGCCCATCCCACTTTAATGAGTTGTCTCACTCAGCCCATTCCACTTTAATGAGCTGTCTCACTCAGCCCATTCCACTTTAATGAGCTGTCTCACTCTGTCTCACTCAGCCCATTCCACTTTAATGAGTTGTCTCACTCAGCCCATCCCACTTTAATGAGTTGTCTCACTCAGCCCATCCCACTTTAATGAGTTGTCTCACTCAGCCCATTCCACTTTAATGAGCTGTCTCACTCTGTCTCACTCAGCCCATTCCACTTTAATGAGTTGTCTCACTCAGCCCATCCCACTTTAATGAGTTGTCTCACTCAGCCCATCCCACTTTAATGAGTTGTCTCACTCAGCCCATTCCACTTTAATGAGCTGTCTCACTCTGTCTCACTCAGCCCATTCCACTTTAATGAGTTGTCTCACTCAGCCCATTCCACTTTAATGAGCTGTCTCACTCTGTCTCACTCAGCCCATCCCACTTTAATGAGTTGTCTCACTCTGTCTCACTCAGCCCATCCCACTTTAATGAGTTGTCTCACTCAGCCCATTCCACTTTAATGAGTTGTCTCACTCAGCCCATTCCACTTTAATGAGCTGTCTCACTCTGTCTCACTCAGCCCATTCCACTTTAATGAGTTGTCTCACTCAGCCCATCCCACTTTAATGAGTTGTCTCACTCAGCCCATCCCACTTTAATGAGTTGTCTCACTCAGCCCATTCCACTTTAATGAGCTGTCTCACTCTGTCTCACTCAGCCCATTCCACTTTAATGAGTTGTCTCACTCAGCCCATTCCACTTTAATGAGTTGTCTCACTCAGCCCATCCCACTTTAATGAGTTGTCTCACTCTGTCTCACTCAGCCCACCCCACTTTAATGAGTTGTCTCACTCAGCCCATTCCACTTTAATGAGCTGTCTCACTCTGTCTCACTCAGCCCATCCCACTTTAATGATCTGTCTCACTCTGTCTCACTCAGCCCATCCCACTTTAATGAGCTGTCTCACTCAGCCCATTCCACTTTAATGAGCTGTCTCACTCTGTCTCACTCAGCCCATTCCACTTTAATGAGTTGTCTCACTCAGCCCATCCCACTTTAATGAGTTGTCTCACTCAGCCCATCCCACTTTAATAAGTTGTCTCACTCAGCCCATCCCACTTTAATGAGCTGTCTCACTCAGCCCATTCCACTTTAATGAGTTGTCTCACTCTGTCTCACTCAGCCCATCCCACTTTAATGAGTTGTCTCACTCTGTCTCACTCATTCCATTCCACTTTAATGAGTTGTCTCACTCTGTCTCACTCAGCCCATTCCACTTTAATGAGTTGTCTCACTCAGCCCATCCCACTTTAATGAGTTGTCTCACTCAGCCCATCCCACTTTAATGAGTTGTCTCACTCAGCCCATTCCACTTTAATGAGTTGTCTCACTCTGTCTCACTCAGCCCATTCCACTTTAATGAGTTGTCTCACTCAGCCCATCCCACTTTAATGAGTTGTCTCACTCAGCCCATCCCACTTTAATGAGTTGTCTCACTCAGCCCATTCCACTTTAATGAGCTGTCTCACTCAGCCCATTCCACTTTAATGAGCTGTCTCACTCTGTCTCACTCAGCCCATTCCACTTTAATGAGTTGTCTCACTCAGCCCATCCCACTTTAATGAGTTGTCTCACTCAGCCCATTCCACTTTAATGAGTTGTCTCACTCAGCCCATTCCACTTTAATGAGCTGTCTCACTCTGTCTCACTCAGCCCATTCCACTTTAATGAGTTGTCTCACTCAGCCCATCCCACTTTAATGAGTTGTCTCACTCAGCCCATTCCACTTTAATGAGTTGTCTCACTCTGTCTCACTCAGCCCATTCCACTTTAATGAGTTGTCTCACTCAGCCCATCCCACTTTAATGAGTTGTCTCACTCAGCCCATCCCACTTTAATGAGTTGTCTCACTCAGCCCATTCCACTTTAATGAGCTGTCTCACTCAGCCCATTCCACTTTAATGAGTTGTCTCACTCAGCCCATTCCACTTTAATGAGTTGTCTCACTCTGTCTCACTCAGCCCATTCCACTTTAATGAGCTGTCTCACTCTGTCTCACTCAGCCCATTCCACTTTAATGAGTTGTCTCACTCTGTCTCACTCAGCCCATCCCACTTTAATGAGCTGTCTCACTCTGTCTCACTCAGCCCATCCCACTTTAATGAGCTGTCTCACTCAGCCCATCCCACTTTAATGAGCTGTCTCACTCTGTCTCACTCAGCCCATTCCACTTTAATGAGTTGTCTCACTCAGCCCATTCCACTTTAATGAGTTGTCTCACTCAGCCCATTCCACTTTAATGAGCTGTCTCACTCTGTCTCACTCAGCCCATTCCACTTTAATGAGTTGTCTCACTCAGCCCATCCCACTTTAATGAGTTGTCTCACTCAGCCCATTCCACTTTAATGAGTTGTCTCACTCAGCCCATTCCACTTTAATGAGTTGTCTCACTCAGCCCATTCCACTTTAATGAGTTGTCTCACTCAGCCCATTCCACTTTAATGAGTTGTCTCACTCAGCCCATCCCACTTTAATGAGCTGTCTCACTCAGCCCATTCCAATTTAATGAGTTGTCTCACTCTGTCTCACTCAGCCCATTCCACTTTAATGAGCTGTCTCACATTGTCTCACTCAGCCCATTCCACTTTAATGAGCTGTCTCACTCAGCCCATCCCACTTTAATGAGTTGTCTCACTCTGTCTCACTCAGCCCATCCCACTTTAATGAGCTGTCTCACTCTGTCTCACTCAGCCCATCCCACTTTAATGAGCTGTCTCACTCAGCCCATCCCACTTTAATGAGTTGTCTCACTCTGTCTCACTCAGCCCATCCCACTTTAATGAGCTGTCTCACTCTGTCTCACTCAGCCCATTCCACTTTAATGAGTTGTCTCACTCAGCCCATTCCACTTTAATGAGTTGTCTCACTCAGCCCATCCCACTTTAATGAGTTGTCTCACTCAGCCCATCCCACTTTAATGAGTTGTCTCACTCAGCCCATCCCACTTTAATGAGTTGTCTCACTCTGTCTCACTCAGCCCATTCCACTTTAATGAGTTGTCTCACTCAGCCCATTCCACTTTAATGAGTTGTCTCACTCAGCCCATTCCACTTTAATGAGTTGTCTCACTCAGCCCATCCCACTTTAATGAGTTGTCTCACTCAGCCCATCCCACTTTAATGAGTTGTCTCACTCTGTCTCACTCAGCCCATTCCACTTTAATGAGCTGTCTCACTCTGTCTCACTCAGCCCATTCCACTTTAATGAGTTGTCTCACTCAGCCCATCCCACTTTAATGAGTTGTCTCACTCTGTCTCACTCAGCCCACCCCACTTTAATGAGTTGTCTCACTCAGCCCATCCCACTTTAATGATCTGTCTCACTCTGTCTCACTCAACCCATCCCACTTTAATGAGCTGTCTCACTCTGTCTCACTCAGCCCATTCCACTTTAATGAGCTGTCTCACTCTGTCTCACTCAGCCCATTCCACTTTAATGAGTTGTCTCACTCAGCCCACCCCACTTTAATAAGTTGTCTCACTCAGCCCATCCCACTTTAATAAGTTGTCTCACTCAGCCCATCCCACTTTAATGAGTTGTCTCACTCAGCCCATCCCACTTTAATGAGTTGTCTCACTCAGCCCATCCCACTTTAATGAGCTGTCTCACTCAGCCCATTCCACTTTAATGAGTTGTCTCACTCTGTCTCACTCAGCCCATTCCACTTTAATGAGCTGTCTCACTCTGTCTCACTCAGCCCATTCCACTTTAATGAGCTGTCTCACTCTGCCCATCCCACTTTAATGAGTTGTCTCACTCTGTCTCACTCAGCCCATCCCACTTTAATGAGCTGTCTCACTCAGCCCATTCCACTTTAATGAGTTGTCTCACTCAGCCCATCCCACTTTAATGAGTTGTCTCACTCTGTCTCACTCAGCCCACCCCACTTTAATGAGTTGTCTCACTCAGCCCATTCCACTTTAATGAGCTGTCTCACTCTGTCTCACTCAGCCCATCCCACTTTAATGAGCTGTCTCACTCTGTCTCACTCAGCCCATCCCACTTTAATGAGCTGTCTCACTCAGCCCATTCCACTTTAATGAGCTGTCTCACTCTGTCTCACTCAGCCCATTCCACTTTAATGAGTTGTCTCACTCAGCCCACCCCACTTTAATAAGTTGTCTCACTCAGCCCATCCCACTTTAATGAGTTGTCTCACTCAGCCCATCCACTTTAATGAGCTGTCTCACTCAGCCCATTCCACTTTAATGAGTTGTCTCACTCTGTCTCACTCAGCCCATCCCACTTTAATGAGTTGTCTCACTCTGTCTCACTCAGCCCATTCCACTTTAATGAGTTGTCTCACTCTGTCTCACTCAGCCCATTCCACTTTAATGAGTTGTCTCACTCAGCCCATCCCACTTTAATGAGTTGTCTCACTCAGCCCATCCCACTTTAATGAGTTGTCTCACTCAGCCCATTCCACTTTAATGAGTTGTCTCACTCTGTCTCACTCAGCCCATTCCACTTTAATGAGTTGTCTCACTCAGCCCATCCCACTTTAATGAGTTGTCTCACTCAGCCCATCCCACTTTAATGAGTTGTCTCACTCAGCCCATTCCACTTTAATGAGCTGTCTCACTCAGCCCATTCCACTTTAATGAGCTGTCTCACTCTGTCTCACTCAGCCCATCACACTTTAATAAGTTGTCTCACTCAGCCCATCCCACTTTAATGAGTTGTCTCACTCAGCCCATTCCACTTTAATGAGTTGTCTCACTCAGCCCATTCCACTTTAATGAGCTGTCTCACTCTGTCTCACTCAGCCCATTCCACTTTAATGAGTTGTCTCACTCAGCCCATCCCACTTTAATGAGTTGTCTCACTCAGCCCATTCCACTTTAATGAGTTGTCTCACTCTGTCTCACTCAGCCCATTCCACTTTAATGAGCTGTCTCACTCAGCCCATCCCACTTTAATGAGTTGTCTCACTCAGCCCATCCCACTTTAATGAGTTGTCTCACTCAGCCCATTCCACTTTAATGAGCTGTCTCACTCAGCCCATTCCACTTTAATGAGCTGTCTCACTCTGTCTCACTCAGCCCATTCCACTTTAATGAGTTGTCTCACTCAGCCCATCCCACTTTAATGAGTTGTCTCACTCAGCCCATCCCACTTTAATAAGTTGTCTCACTCAGCCCATTCCACTTTAATGAGCTGTCTCACTCTGTCTCACTCAGCCCATTCCACTTTAATGAGTTGTCTCACTCAGCCCATCCCACTTTAATGAGTTGTCTCACTCAGCCCATCCCACTTTAATGAGTTGTCTCACTCAGCCCATTCCACTTTAATGAGCTGTCTCACTCAGCCCATTCCACTTTAATGAGCTGTCTCACTCTGTCTCACTCAGCCCATCCCACTTTAATGAGTTGTCTCACTCTGTCTCACTCAGCCCATCCCACTTTAATGAGTTGTCTCACTCTGTCTCACTCATTCCATTCCACTTTAATGAGTTGTCTCACTCTGTCTCACTCAGCCCATTGCACTTTAATGAGTTGTCTCACTCAGCCCATCCCACTTTAATGAGTTGTCTCACTCAGCCCATCCCACTTTAATGAGTTGTCTCACTCAGCCCATTCCACTTTAATGAGTTGTCTCATTCTGTCTCACTCAGCCCATTCCACTTTAATGAGTTGTCTCACTCAGCCCATCCCACTTTAATGAGTTGTCTCACTCAGCCCATCCCACTTTAATGAGTTGTCTCACTCAGCCCATTCCACTTTAATGAGCTGTCTCACTCAGCCCATTCCACTTTAATGAGCTGTCTCACTCTGTCTCACTCAGCCCATTCCACTTTAATGAGTTGTCTCACTCAGCCCATCCCACTTTAATGAGTTGTCTCACTCTGTCTCACTCAGCCCATCCCACTTTAATGAGTTGTCTCACTCAGCCCATTCCACTTTAATGAGCTGTCTCACTCTGTCTCACTCAGCCCATCCCACTTTAATGAGCTGTCTCACTCTGTCTCACTCAGCCCATCCCACTTTAATGAGTTGTCTCACTCTGTCTCACTCAGCCCATTCCACTTTAATGAGCTGTCTCACTCTGTCTCACTCAGCCCATTCCACTTTAATGAGTTGTCTCACTCAGCCCATCCCACTTTAATGAGTTGTCTCACTCTGTCTCACTCAGCCCACCCCACTTTAATGAGTTGTCTCACTCAGCCCATTCCACTTTAATGAGCTGTCTCACTCTGTCTCACTCAGCCCATCCCACTTTAATGATCTGTCTCACTCTGTCTCACTCAGCCCATCCCACTTTAATGAGCTGTCTCACTCTGTCTCACTCAGCCCATTCCACTTTAATGAGCTGTCTCACTCTGTCTCACTCAGCCCATTCCACTTTAATGAGTTGTCTCACTCAGCCCATCCCACTTTAATGAGTTGTCTCACTCAGCCCATCCCACTTTAATGAGTTGTCTCACTCAGCCCATCCCACTTTAATAAGTTGTCTCACTCAGCCCACCCCACTTTAATAAGTTGTCTCACTCAGCCCATCCCACTTTAATGAGCTGTCTCACTCAGCCCATTCCACTTTAATGAGTTGTCTCACTCTGTCTCACTCAGCCCATTCCACTTTAATGAGCTGTCTCACTCTGTCTCACTCAGCCCATTCCACTTTAATGAGCTGTCTCACTCAGCCCATCCCACTTTAATGAGTTGTCTCACTCTGTCTCACTCAGCCCATCCCACTTTAATGAGCTGTCTCACTCTGTCTCACTCAGCCCATCCCACTTTAATGAGCTGTCTCACTCAGCCCATCCCACTTTAATGAGCTGTCTCACTCTGTCTCACTCAGCCCATTCCACTTTAATGAGTTGTCTCACTCAGCCCATTCCACTTTAATGAGTTGTCTCACTCAGCCCATTCCACTTTAATGAGCTGTCTCACTCTGTCTCACTCAGCCCATTCCACTTTAATGAGTTGTCTCACTCAGCCCATCCCACTTTAATGAGTTGTCTCACTCAGCCCATTCCACTTTAATGAGTTGTCTCACTCAGCCCATTCCACTTTAATGAGTTGTCTCACTCAGCCCATTCCACTTTAATGAGTTGTCTCACTCAGCCCATTCCACTTTAATGAGTTGTCTCACTCAGCCCATCCCACTTTAATGAGCTGTCTCACTCAGCCCATTCCACTTTAATGAGTTGTCTCACTCTGTCTCACTCAGCCCATTCCACTTTAATGAGCTGTCTCACTCTGTCTCACTCAGCCCATTCCACTTTAATGAGTTGTCTCACTCAGCCCATCCCACTTTAATGAGTTGTCTCACTCAGCCCATCCCACTTTAATGAGCTGTCTCACTCAGCCCATTCCACTTTAATGAGTTGTCTCACTCTGTCTCACTCAGCCCATTCCACTTTAATGAGCTGTCTCACTCTGTCTCACTCAGCCCATTCCACTTTAATGAGCTGTCTCACTCAGCCCATCCCACTTTAATGAGTTGTCTCACTCTGTCTCACTCAGCCCATCCCACTTTAATGAGCTGTCTCACTCTGTCTCACTCAGCCCATTCCACTTTAATGAGCTGTCTCACTCTGTCTCACTCAGCCCATTCCACTTTAATGAGCTGTCTCACTCTGTCTCACTCAGCCCATCCCACTTTAATGAGCTGTCTCACTCTGTCTCACTCAGCCCATCCCACTTTAATGAGCTGTCTCACTCTGTCTCACTCAGCCCATTCCACTTTAATGAGCTGTCTCACTCTGTCTCACTCAGCCCATTCCACTTTAATGAGTTGTCTCACTCAGCCCATCCCACTTTAATGAGTTGTCTCACTCAGCCCATCCCACTTTAATGAGTTGTCTCACTCAGCCCATCCCACTTTAATAAGTTGTCTCACTCAGCCCACCCCACTTTAATAAGTTGTCTCACTCAGCCCATCCCACTTTAATGAGCTGTCTCACTCAGCCCATTCCACTTTAATGAGTTGTCTCACTCTGTCTCACTCAGCCCATTCCACTTTAATGAGCTGTCTCACTCTGTCTCACTCAGCCCATTCCACTTTAATGAGCTGTCTCACTCTGCCCATCCCACTTTAATGAGTTGTCTCACTCTGTCTCACTCAGCCCATCCCACTTTAATGAGCTGTCTCACTCTGTCTCACTCAGCCCATCCCACTTTAATGAGCTGTCTCACTCTGTCTCACTCAGCCCATTCCACTTTAATGAGTTGTCTCACTCAGCCCATTCCACTTTAATGAGTTGTCTCACTCAGCCCATTCCACTTTAATGAGTTGTCTCACTCAGCCCATTCCACTTTAATGAGCTGTCTCACTCTGTCTCACTCAGCCCATTCCACTTTAATGAGTTGTCTCACTCAGCCCATCCCACTTTAATGAGTTGTCTCACTCAGCCCATTCCACTTTAATGAGTTGTCTCACTCAGCCCATTCCACTTTAATGAGTTGTCTCACTCAGCCCATTCCACTTTAATGAGTTGTCTCACTCAGCCCATTCCACTTTAATGAGTTGTCTCACTCAGCCCATCCCACTTTAATGAGCTGTCTCACTCAGCCCATTCCAATTTAATGAGTTGTCTCACTCTGTCTCACTCAGCCCATTCCACTTTAATGAGCTGTCTCACATTGTCTCACTCAGCCCATTCCACTTTAATGAGCTGTCTCACTCTGCCCATCCCACTTTAATGAGTTGTCTCACTCTGTCTCACTCAGCCCATCCCACTTTAATGAGCTGTCTCACTCTGTCTCACTCAGCCCATCCCACTTTAATGAGCTGTCTCACTCAGCCCATCCCACTTTAATGAGTTGTCTCACTCTGTCTCACTCAGCCCATCCCACTTTAATGAGCTGTCTCACTCTGTCTCACTCAGCCCATTCCACTTTAATGAGTTGTCTCACTCAGCCCATTCCACTTTAATGAGTTGTCTCACTCAGCCCATTCCACTTTAATGAGTTGTCTCACTCAGCCCATTCCACTTTAATGAGCTGTCTCACTCAGCCCATCCCACTTTAATGAGTTGTCTCACTCAGCCCATCCCACTTTAATGAGTTGTCTCACTCAGCCCATCCCACTTTAATGAGTTGTCTCACTCTGTCTCACTCAGCCCATTCCACTTTAATGAGTTGTCTCACTCAGCCCATTCCACTTTAATGAGTTGTCTCACTCAGCCCATTCCACTTTAATGAGTTGTCTCACTCAGCCCATCCCACTTTAATGAGTTGTCTCACTCAGCCCATCCCACTTTAATGAGTTGTCTCACTCTGTCTCACTCAGCCCATTCCACTTTAATGAGCTGTCTCACTCTGTCTCACTCAGCCCATTCCACTTTAATGAGTTGTCTCACTCAGCCCATCCCACTTTAATGAGTTGTCTCACTCTGTCTCACTCAGCCCATCCCACTTTAATGAGTTGTCTCACTCAGCCCATCCCACTTTAATGATCTGTCTCACTCTGTCTCACTCAGCCCATCCCACTTTAATGAGCTGTCTCACTCTGTCTCACTCAGCCCATTCCACTTTAATGAGCTGTCTCACTCTGTCTCACTCAGCCCATTCCACTTTAATGAGTTGTCTCACTCAGCCCACCCCACTTTAATGAGTTGTCTCACTCAGCCCATCCCACTTTAATGAGTTGTCTCACTCAGCCCATCCCACTTTAATGAGTTGTCTCACTCAGCCCACCCCACTTTAATGAGTTGTCTCACTCAGCCCATCCCACTTTAATGAGCTGTCTCACTCAGCCCATTCCACTTTAATGAGTTGTCTCACTCTGTCTCACTCAGCCCATTCCACTTTAATGAGCTGTCTCACTCTGTCTCACTCAGCCCATTCCACTTTAATGAGCTGTCTCACTCAGCCCATCCCACTTTAATGAGTTGTCTCACTCTGTCTCACTCAGCCCATCCCACTTTAATGAGCTGTCTCACTCTGTCTCACTCAGCCCATCCCACTTTAATGAGCTGTCTCACTCTGCCCATCCCACTTTAATGAGTTGTCTCACTCTGTCTCACTCAGCCCATCCCACTTTAATGAGCTGTCTCACTCTGTCTCACTCAGCCCATTCCACTTTAATGAGTTGTCTCACTCAGCCCATTCCACTTTAATGAGTTGTCTCACTCAGCCCATTCCACTTTAATGAGTTGTCTCACTCAGCCCATTCCACTTTAATGAGCTGTCTCACTCTGTCTCACTCAGCCCATTCCACTTTAATGAGTTGTCTCACTCAGCCCATTCCACTTTAATGAGTTGTCTCACTCAGCCCATCCCACTTTAATGAGTTGTCTCACTCAGCCCATCCCACTTTAATGAGTTGTCTCACTCAGCCCATCCCACTTTAATGAGTTGTCTCACTCTGTCTCACTCAGCCCATTCCACTTTAATGAGTTGTCTCACTCAGCCCATTCCACTTTAATGAGTTGTCTCACTCAGCCCATTCCACTTTAATGAGTTGTCTCACTCAGCCCATCCCACTTTAATGAGTTGTCTCACTCAGCCCATCCCACTTTAATGAGTTGTCTCACTCTGTCTCACTCAGCCCATTCCACTTTAATGAGCTGTCTCACTCTGTCTCACTCAGCCCATTCCACTTTAATGAGTTGTCTCACTCAGCCCATCCCACTTTAATGAGTTGTCTCACTCTGTCTCACTCAGCCCATCCCACTTTAATGAGTTGTCTCACTCAGCCCATCCCACTTTAATGATCTGTCTCACTCTGTCTCACTCAGCCCATCCCACTTTAATGAGCTGTCTCACTCTGTCTCACTCAGCCCATTCCACTTTAATGAGCTGTCTCACTCTGTCTCACTCAGCCCATTCCACTTTAATGAGTTGTCTCACTCAGCCCACCCCACTTTAATGAGTTGTCTCACTCAGCCCATCCCACTTTAATGAGTTGTCTCACTCAGCCCATCCCACTTTAATAAGTTGTCTCACTCAGCCCACCCCACTTTAATAAGTTGTCTCACTCAGCCCATCCCACTTTAATGAGCTGTCTCACTCAGCCCATTCCACTTTAATGAGTTGTCTCACTCTGTCTCACTCAGCCCATTCCACTTTAATGAGCTGTCTCACTCTGTCTCACTCAGCCCATTCCACTTTAATGAGCTGTCTCACTCAGCCCATCCCACTTTAATGAGTTGTCTCACTCTGTCTCACTCAGCCCATCCCACTTTAATGAGCTGTCTCACTCTGTCTCACTCAGCCCATCCCACTTTAATGAGCTGTCTCACTCTGCCCATCCCACTTTAATGAGTTGTCTCACTCTGTCTCACTCAGCCCATCCCACTTTAATGAGCTGTCTCACTCTGTCTCACTCAGCCCATTCCACTTTAATGAGTTGTCTCACTCAGCCCATTCCACTTTAATGAGTTGTCTCACTCAGCCCATTCCACTTTAATGAGTTGTCTCACTCAGCCCATTCCACTTTAATGAGCTGTCTCACTCTGTCTCACTCAGCCCATTCCACTTTAATGAGTTGTCTCACTCAGCCCATCCCACTTTAATGAGTTGTCTCACTCAGCCCATCCCACTTTAATGAGTTGTCTCACTCAGCCCATCCCACTTTAATGAGTTGTCTCACTCAGCCCATCCCACTTTAATGAGTTGTCTCACTCAGCCCATCCCACTTTAATGAGCTGTCTCACTCAGCCCATTCCACTTTAATGAGTTGTCTCACTCTGTCTCACTCAGCCCATTCCACTTTAATGAGCTGTCTCACTCTGTCTCACTCAGCCCATTCCACTTTAATGAGCTGTCTCACTCAGCCCATCCCACTTTAATGAGTTGTCTCACTCTGTCTCACTCAGCCCATCCCACTTTAATGAGCTGTCTCACTCTGTCTCACTCAGCCCATCCCACTTTAATGAGCTGTCTCACTCAGCCCATCCCACTTTAATGAGTTGTCTCACTCAGCCCATTCCACTTTAATGAGTTGTCTCACTCTGTCTCACTCAGCCCATTCCACTTTAATGAGTTGTCTCACTCAGCCCATCCCACTTTAATGAGTTGTCTCACTCAGCCCATCCCACTTTAATGAGTTGTCTCACTCAGCCCATCCCACTTTAATGAGTTGTCTCACTCAGCCCATTCCACTTTAATGAGTTGTCTCACTCAGCCCATTCCACTTTAATGAGCTGTCTCACTCTGTCTCACTCAGCCCATCCCACTTTAATGAGCTGTCTCACTCTGTCTCACTCAGCCCATTCCACTTTAATGAGCTGTCTCACTCTGTCTCACTCAGCCCATTCCACTTTAATGAGTTGTCTCACTCAGCCCATCCCACTTTAATGAGTTGTCTCACTCAGCCCATCCCACTTTAATGAGTTGTCTCACTCAGCCCATCCCACTTTAATGAGTTGTCTCACTCAGCCCATTCCACTTTAATGAGCTGTCTCACTCAGCCCATTCCACTTTAATGAGCTGTCTCACTCTGTCTCACTCAGCCCATTCCACTTTAATGAGTTGTCTCACTCAGCCCATCCCACTTTAATGAGTTGTCTCACTCTGTCTCACTCAGCCCACCCCACTTTAATGAGTTGTCTCACTCAGCCCATTCCACTTTAATGAGCTGTCTCACTCTGTCTCACTCAGCCCATCCCACTTTAATGAGCTGTCTCACTCTGTCTCACTCAGCCCATCCCACTTTAATGAGCTGTCTCACTCTGTCTCACTCAGCCCATTCCACTTTAATGAGCTGTCTCACTCTGTCTCACTCAGCCCATTCCACTTTAATGAGTTGTCTCACTCAGCCCACCCCACTTTAATGAGTTGTCTCACTCAGCCCATCCCACTTTAATGAGTTGTCTCACTCAGCCCATCCCACTTTAATGAGTTGTCTCACTCAGCCCATCCCACTTTAATGAGTTGTCTCACTCAGCCCATCCCACTTTAATGAGCTGTCTCACTCAGCCCATTCCACTTTAATGAGTTGTCTCACTCTGTCTCACTCAGCCCATTCCACTTTAATGAGCTGTCTCACTCTGTCTCACTCAGCCCATTCCACTTTAATGAGCTGTCTCACTCTGCCCATCCCACTTTAATGAGTTGTCTCACTCTGTCTCACTCAGCCCATCCCACTTTAATGAGCTGTCTCACTCTGTCTCACTCAGCCCATCCCACTTTAATGAGCTGTCTCACTCAGCCCATCCCACTTTAATGAGCTGTCTCACTCTGTCTCACTCAGCCCATTCCACTTTAATGAGTTGTCTCACTCAGCCCATTCCACTTTAATGAGTTGTCTCACTCAGCCCATTCCACTTTAATGAGTTGTCTCACTCAGCCCATTCCACTTTAATGAGCTGTCTCACTCTGTCTCACTCAGCCCATTCCACTTTAATGAGTTGTCTCACTCAGCCCATCCCACTTTAATGAGTTGTCTCACTCAGCCCATTCCACTTTAATGAGTTGTCTCACTCAGCCCATTCCACTTTAATGAGTTGTCTCACTCTGTCTCACTCAGCCCATTCCACTTTAATGAGCTGTCTCACTCTGTCTCACTCAGCCCATTCCACTTTAATGAGCTGTCTCACTCTGCCCATCCCACTTTAATGAGTTGTCTCACTCTGTCTCACTCAGCCCATCCCACTTTAATGAGCTGTCTCACTCTGTCTCACTCAGCCCATCCCACTTTAATGAGCTGTCTCACTCAGCCCATCCCACTTTAATGAGTTGTCTCACTCAGCCCATTCCACTTTAATGAGTTGTCTCACTCTGTCTCACTCAGCCCATTCCACTTTAATGAGTTGTCTCACTCAGCCCATCCCACTTTAATGATCTGTCTCACTCTGTCTCACTCAGCCCATCCCACTTTAATGAGCTGTCTCACTCTGTCTCACTCAGCCCATTCCACTTTAATGAGCTGTCTCACTCTGTCTCACTCAGCCCATTCCACTTTAATGAGTTGTCTCACTCAGCCCATCCCACTTTAATGAGTTGTCTCACTCAGCCCATCCCACTTTAATGAGTTGTCTCACTCAGCCCATCCCACTTTAATGAGTTGTCTCACTCAGCCCATTCCACTTTAATGAGCTGTCTCACTCAGCCCATTCCACTTTAATGAGCTGTCTCACTCTGTCTCACTCAGCCCATTCCACTTTAATGAGTTGTCTCACTCAGCCCATCCCACTTTAATGAGTTGTCTCACTCTGTCTCACTCAGCCCATCCCACTTTAATGAGTTGTCTCACTCAGCCCATTCCACTTTAATGAGCTGTCTCACTCTGTCTCACTCAGCCCATCCCACTTTAATGATCTGTCTCACTCTGTCTCACTCAGCCCATCCCACTTTAATGAGCTGTCTCACTCTGTCTCACTCAGCCCATTCCACTTTAATGAGCTGTCTCACTCTGTCTCACTCAGCCCATTCCACTTTAATGAGTTGTCTCACTCAGCCCACCCACTTTAATGAGTTGTCTCACTCAGCCCATCCCACTTTAATGAGTTGTCTCACTCAGCCCATCCCACTTTAATGAGTTGTCTCACTCAGCCCACCCACTTTAATGAGTTGTCTCACTCAGCCCATCCCACTTTAATGAGCTGTCTCACTCAGCCCATTCCACTTTAATGAGTTGTCTCACTCTGTCTCACTCAGCCCATTCCACTTTAATGAGCTGTCTCACTCTGTCTCACTCAGCCCATTCCACTTTAATGAGCTGTCTCACTCTGCCCATCCCACTTTAATGAGTTGTCTCACTCTGTCTCACTCAGCCCATCCCACTTTAATGAGCTGTCTCACTCTGTCTCACTCAGCCCATCCCACTTTAATGAGCTGTCTCACTCAGCCCATCCCACTTTAATGAGCTGTCTCACTCTGTCTCACTCAGCCCATTCCACTTTAATGAGTTGTCTCACTCAGCCCATTCCACTTTAATGAGTTGTCTCACTCAGCCCATTCCACTTTAATGAGTTGTCTCACTCAGCCCATTCCACTTTAATGAGCTGTCTCACTCTGTCTCACTCAGCCCATTCCACTTTAATGAGTTGTCTCACTCAGCCCATCCCACTTTAATGAGTTGTCTCACTCAGCCCATTCCACTTTAATGAGTTGTCTCACTCAGCCCATTCCACTTTAATGAGTTGTCTCACTCAGCCCATTCCACTTTAATGAGTTGTCTCACTCTGTCTCACTCAGCCCATTCCACTTTAATGAGTTGTCTCACTCAGCCCATCCCACTTTAATGAGTTGTCTCACTCAGCCCATCCCACTTTAATGAGTTGTCTCACTCAGCCCATTCCACTTTAATGAGCTGTCTCACTCAG
Source organism: Oncorhynchus kisutch (assembly GCF_002021735.2). Lineage (NCBI taxonomy): Eukaryota > Metazoa > Chordata > Actinopteri > Salmoniformes > Salmonidae > Oncorhynchus > Oncorhynchus kisutch. The sequence goes on from NW_022265919.1 coordinate 251,584, forward strand.
CCCATTCCACTTTAATGAGCTGTCTCACTCTGTCTCACTCAGCCCATTCCACTTTAATGAGTTGTCTCACTCAGCCCATCCCACTTTAATGAGTTGTCTCACTCTGTCTCACTCAGCCCATCCCACTTTAATGAGTTGTCTCACTCAGCCCATTCCACTTTAATGAGCTGTCTCACTCTGTCTCACTCAGCCCATCCCACTTTAATGAGCTGTCTCACTCTGTCTCACTCAGCCCATCCCACTTTAATGAGCTGTCTCACTCTGTCTCACTCAGCCCATTCCACTTTAATGAGCTGTCTCACTCTGTCTCACTCAGCCCATTCCACTTTAATGAGTTGTCTCACTCAGCCCACCCCACTTTAATGAGTTGTCTCACTCAGCCCATCCCACTTTAATGAGTTGTCTCACTCAGCCCATTCCACTTTAATGAGTTGTCTCACTCTGTCTCACTCAGCCCATTCCACTTTAATGAGCTGTCTCACTCTGTCTCACTCAGCCCATTCCACTTTAATGAGCTGTCTCACTCAGCCCATCCCACTTTAATGAGTTGTCTCACTCTGTCTCACTCAGCCCATCCCACTTTAATGAGCTGTCTCACTCTGTCTCACTCAGCCCATCCCACTTTAATGAGCTGTCTCACTCAGCCCATCCCACTTTAATGAGCTGTCTCACTCTGTCTCACTCAGCCCATTCCACTTTAATGAGTTGTCTCACTCAGCCCATTCCACTTTAATGAGTTGTCTCACTCAGCCCATTCCACTTTAATGAGTTGTCTCACTCAGCCCATTCCACTTTAATGAGCTGTCTCACTCTGTCTCACTCAGCCCATTCCACTTTAATGAGTTGTCTCACTCAGCCCATCCCACTTTAATGAGTTGTCTCACTCAGCCCATTCCACTTTAATGAGTTGTCTCACTCAGCCCATTCCACTTTAATGAGTTGTCTCACTCAGCCCATTCCACTTTAATGAGTTGTCTCACTCTGTCTCACTCAGCCCATTCCACTTTAATGAGTTGTCTCACTCAGCCCATCCCACTTTAATGAGTTGTCTCACTCAGCCCATCCCACTTTAATGAGTTGTCTCACTCAGCCCATTCCACTTTAATGAGCTGTCTCACTCAGCCCATTCCACTTTAATGAGCTGTCTCACTCTGTCTCACTCAGCCCATTCCACTTTAATGAGTTGTCTCACTCAGCCCATCCCACTTTAATGAGTTGTCTCACTCTGTCTCACTCAGCCCATCCCACTTTAATGAGTTGTCTCACTCAGCCCATTCCACTTTAATGAGCTGTCTCACTCTGTCTCACTCAGCCCATCCCACTTTAATGATCTGTCTCACTCTGTCTCACTCAGCCCATCCCACTTTAATGAGCTGTCTCACTCTGTCTCACTCAGCCCATTCCACTTTAATGAGCTGTCTCACTCTGTCTCACTCAGCCCATTCCACTTTAATGAGTTGTCTCACTCAGCCCATCCCACTTTAATGAGTTGTCTCACTCAGCCCATCCCACTTTAATGAGTTGTCTCACTCAGCCCATCCCACTTTAATGAGTTGTCTCACTCAGCCCATCCCACTTTAATGAGTTGTCTCACTCAGCCCATCCCACTTTAATGAGCTGTCTCACTCAGCCCATTCCACTTTAATGAGTTGTCTCACTCTGTCTCACTCAGCCCATTCCACTTTAATGAGCTGTCTCACTCTGTCTCACTCAGCCCATTCCACTTTAATGAGCTGTCTCACTCTGCCCATCCCACTTTAATGAGTTGTCTCACTCTGTCTCACTCAGCCCATCCCACTTTAATGAGCTGTCTCACTCTGTCTCACTCAGCCCATCCCACTTTAATGAGCTGTCTCACTCAGCCCATCCCACTTTAATGAGCTGTCTCACTCTGTCTCACTCAGCCCATTCCACTTTAATGAGTTGTCTCACTCAGCCCATTCCACTTTAATGAGTTGTCTCACTCAGCCCATTCCACTTTAATGAGTTGTCTCACTCAGCCCATTCCACTTTAATGAGCTGTCTCACTCTGTCTCACTCAGCCCATTTCACTTTAATGAGTTGTCTCACTCAGCCCATCCCACTTTAATGAGTTGTCTCACTCAGCCCATTCCACTTTAATGAGTTGTCTCACTCAGCCCATTCCACTTTAATGAGTTGTCTCACTCAGCCCATTCCACTTTAATGAGTTGTCTCACTCAGCCCATTCCACTTTAATGAGTTGTCTCACTCAGCCCATCCCACTTTAATGAGCTGTCTCACTCAGCCCATTCCAATTTAATGAGTTGTCTCACTCTGTCTCACTCAGCCCATTCCACTTTAATGAGCTGTCTCACTCTGTCTCACTCAGCCCATTCCACTTTAATGAGCTGTCTCACTCTGCCCATCCCACTTTAATGAGTTGTCTCACTCTGTCTCACTCAGCCCATCCCACTTTAATGAGCTGTCTCACTCTGTCTCACTCAGCCCATCCCACTTTAATGAGCTGTCTCACTCAGCCCATCCCACTTTAATGAGCTGTCTCACTCTGTCTCACTCAGCCCATTCCACTTTAATGAGTTGTCTCACTCAGCCCATTCCACTTTAATGAGTTGTCTCACTCAGCCCATTCCACTTTAATGAGTTGTCTCACTCAGCCCATTCCACTTTAATGAGCTGTCTCACTCTGTCTCACTCAGCCCATTCCACTTTAATGAGTTGTCTCACTCAGCCCATCCCACTTTAATGAGTTGTCTCACTCAGCCCATTCCACTTTAATGAGTTGTCTCACTCAGCCCATTCCACTTTAATGAGTTGTCTCACTCAGCCCATTCCACTTTAATGAGTTGTCTCACTCAGCCCATTCCACTTTAATGAGTTGTCTCACTCAGCCCATTCCACTTTAATGAGTTGTCTCACTCAGCCCATCCCACTTTAATGAGCTGTCTCACTCAGCCCATTCCACTTTAATGAGTTGTCTCACTCTGTCTCACTCAGCCCATTCCACTTTAATGAGCTGTCTCACTCTGTCTCACTCAGCCCATTCCACTTTAATGAGCTGTCTCACTCAGCCCATCCCACTTTAATGAGTTGTCTCACTCTGTCTCACTCAGCCCATCCCACTTTAATGAGCTGTCTCACTCTGTCTCACTCAGCCCATCCCACTTTAATGAGCTGTCTCACTCAGCCCATCCCACTTTAATGAGCTGTCTCACTCTGTCTCACTCAGCCCATTCCACTTTAATGAGTTGTCTCACTCAGCCCATTCCACTTTAATGAGTTGTCTCACTCAGCCCATTCCACTTTAATGAGTTGTCTCACTCAGCCCATTCCACTTTAATGAGCTGTCTCACTCTGTCTCACTCAGCCCATTCCACTTTAATGAGTTGTCTCACTCAGCCCATCCCACTTTAATGAGTTGTCTCACTCAGCCCATTCCACTTTAATGAGTTGTCTCACTCAGCCCATTCCACTTTAATGAGTTGTCTCACTCAGCCCATTCCACTTTAATGAGTTGTCTCACTCAGCCCATTCCACTTTAATGAGTTGTCTCACTCAGCCCATCCCACTTTAATGAGCTGTCTCACTCAGCCCATTCCACTTTAATGAGTTGTCTCACTCTGTCTCACTCAGCCCATTCCACTTTAATGAGCTGTCTCACTCTGTCTCACTCAGCCCATTCCACTTTAATGAGCTGTCTCACTCTGCCCATCCCACTTTAATGAGTTGTCTCACTCTGTCTCACTCAGCCCATCCCACTTTAATGAGCTGTCTCACTCTGTCTCACTCAGCCCATCCCACTTTAATGAGCTGTCTCACTCAGCCCATCCCACTTTAATGAGTTGTCTCACTCTGTCTCACTCAGCCCATCCACTTTAATGAGCTGTCTCACTCTGTCTCACTCAGCCCATTCCACTTTAATGAGTTGTCTCACTCAGCCCATTCCACTTTAATGAGTTGTCTCACTCAGCCCATTCCACTTTAATGAGTTGTCTCACTCAGCCCATTCCACTTTAATGAGCTGTCTCACTCAGCCCATCCCACTTTAATGAGTTGTCTCACTCAGCCCATCCCACTTTAATGAGTTGTCTCACTCAGCCCATCCCACTTTAATGAGTTGTCTCACTCTGTCTCACTCAGCCCATTCCACTTTAATGAGTTGTCTCACTCAGCCCATTCCACTTTAATGAGTTGTCTCACTCAGCCCATTCCACTTTAATGAGTTGTCTCACTCAGCCCATCCCACTTTAATGAGTTGTCTCACTCAGCCCATCCCACTTTAATGAGTTGTCTCACTCTGTCTCACTCAGCCCATTCCACTTTAATGAGCTGTCTCACTCTGTCTCACTCAGCCCATTCCACTTTAATGAGTTGTCTCACTCAGCCCATCCCACTTTAATGAGTTGTCTCACTCTGTCTCACTCAGCCCATCCCACTTTAATGAGTTGTCTCACTCAGCCCATCCCACTTTAATGAGCTGTCTCACTCTGTCTCACTCAGCCCATCCCACTTTAATGAGCTGTCTCACTCTGTCTCACTCAGCCCATTCCACTTTAATGAGCTGTCTCACTCTGTCTCACTCAGCCCATTCCACTTTAATGAGTTGTCTCACTCAGCCCATTCCACTTTAATGAGTTGTCTCACTCAGCCCATTCCACTTTAATGAGTTGTCTCACTCAGCCCATTCCACTTTAATGAGCTGTCTCACTCAGCCCATCCCACTTTAATGAGTTGTCTCACTCAGCCCATCCCACTTTAATGAGTTGTCTCACTCAGCCCATCCCACTTTAATGAGTTGTCTCACTCTGTCTCACTCAGCCCATTCCACTTTAATGAGTTGTCTCACTCAGCCCATTCCACTTTAATGAGTTGTCTCACTCAGCCCATTCCACTTTAATGAGTTGTCTCACTCAGCCCATCCCACTTTAATGAGTTGTCTCACTCAGCCCATCCCACTTTAATGAGTTGTCTCACTCTGTCTCACTCAGCCCATTCCACTTTAATGAGCTGTCTCACTCTGTCTCACTCAGCCCATTCCACTTTAATGAGTTGTCTCACTCAGCCCATCCCACTTTAATGAGTTGTCTCACTCTGTCTCACTCAGCCCACCCTTTAATGAGTTGTCTCACTCAGCCCATCCCACTTTAATGAGCTGTCTCACTCTGTCTCACTCAGCCCATCCCACTTTAATGAGCTGTCTCACTCTGTCTCACTCAGCCCATTCCACTTTAATGAGCTGTCTCACTCTGTCTCACTCAGCCCATTCCACTTTAATGAGTTGTCTCACTCAGCCCACCCACTTTAATGAGTTGTCTCACTCAGCCCATCCCACTTTAATGAGTTGTCTCACTCAGCCCATCCCACTTTAATGAGTTGTCTCACTCAGCCCATCCCACTTTAATGAGTTGTCTCACTCAGCCCATCCCACTTTAATGAGCTGTCTCACTCAGCCCATTCCACTTTAATGAGTTGTCTCACTCTGTCTCACTCAGCCCATTCCACTTTAATGAGCTGTCTCACTCTGTCTCACTCAGCCCATTCCACTTTAATGAGCTGTCTCACTCAGCCCATCCCACTTTAATGAGTTGTCTCACTCTGTCTCACTCAGCCCATCCCACTTTAATGAGCTGTCTCACTCTGTCTCACTCAGCCCATCCCACTTTAATGAGCTGTCTCACTCTGCCCATCCCACTTTAATGAGTTGTCTCACTCTGTCTCACTCAGCCCATCCCACTTTAATGAGCTGTCTCACTCTGTCTCACTCAGCCCATTCCACTTTAATGAGTTGTCTCACTCAGCCCATTCCACTTTAATGAGTTGTCTCACTCAGCCCATTCCACTTTAATGAGTTGTCTCACTCAGCCCATTCCACTTTAATGAGCTGTCTCACTCTGTCTCACTCAGCCCATTCCACTTTAATGAGTTGTCTCACTCAGCCCATCCCACTTTAATGAGTTGTCTCACTCAGCCCATCCCACTTTAATGAGTTGTCTCACTCTGTCTCACTCAGCCCATTCCACTTTAATGAGTTGTCTCACTCTGTCTCACTCAGCCCATTCCACTTTAATGAGTTGTCTCACTCAGCCCATCCCACTTTAATGAGTTGTCTCACTCAGCCCATCCCACTTTAATGAGTTGTCTCACTCAGCCCATTCCACTTTAATGAGCTGTCTCACTCTGTCTCACTCAGCCCATCCCACTTTAATGATCTGTCTCACTCTGTCTCACTCAGCCCATCCCACTTTAATGAGCTGTCTCACTCTGTCTCACTCAGCCCATTCCACTTTAATGAGCTGTCTCACTCTGTCTCACTCAGCCCATTCCACTTTAATGAGTTGTCTCACTCAGCCCATCCCACTTTAATGAGTTGTCTCACTCAGCCCATCCCACTTTAATGAGTTGTCTCACTCAGCCCATCCCACTTTAATGAGTTGTCTCACTCAGCCCACCCACTTTAATAAGTTGTCTCACTCAGCCCATCCCACTTTAATGAGCTGTCTCACTCAGCCCATTCCACTTTAATGAGTTGTCTCACTCTGTCTCACTCAGCCCATTCCACTTTAATGAGCTGTCTCACTCTGTCTCACTCAGCCCATTCCACTTTAATGAGCTGTCTCACTCAGCCCATCCCACTTTAATGAGTTGTCTCACTCTGTCTCACTCAGCCCATCCCACTTTAATGAGCTGTCTCACTCTGTCTCACTCAGCCCATCCCACTTTAATGAGCTGTCTCACTCAGCCCATCCCACTTTAATGAGCTGTCTCACTCTGTCTCACTCAGCCCATTCCACTTTAATGAGTTGTCTCACTCAGCCCATTCCACTTTAATGAGTTGTCTCACTCAGCCCATTCCACTTTAATGAGTTGTCTCACTCAGCCCATTCCACTTTAATGAGCTGTCTCACTCTGTCTCACTCAGCCCATTCCACTTTAATGAGTTGTCTCACTCAGCCCATCCCACTTTAATGAGTTGTCTCACTCAGCCCATTCCACTTTAATGAGTTGTCTCACTCAGCCCATTCCACTTTAATGAGTTGTCTCACTCAGCCCATTCCACTTTAATGAGTTGTCTCACTCAGCCCATTCCACTTTAATGAGTTGTCTCACTCAGCCCATCCCACTTTAATGAGTTGTCTCACTCAGCCCATTCACTTTAATGAGTTGTCTCACTCTGTCTCACTCAGCCCATTCCACTTTAATGAGCTGTCTCACTCTGTCTCACTCAGCCCATTCCACTTTAATGAGCTGTCTCACTCTGCCCATCCCACTTTAATGAGTTGTCTCACTCTGTCTCACTCAGCCCATCCCACTTTAATGAGCTGTCTCACTCTGTCTCACTCAGCCCATCCCACTTTAATGAGCTGTCTCACTCTGCCCATCCCACTTTAATGAGTTGTCTCACTCTGTCTCACTCAGCCCATCCCACTTTAATGAGCTGTCTCACTCTGTCTCACTCAGCCCATTCCACTTTAATGAGTTGTCTCACTCAGCCCATTCCACTTTAATGAGTTGTCTCACTCAGCCCATTCCACTTTAATGAGTTGTCTCACTCAGCCCATTCCACTTTAATGAGCTGTCTCACTCAGCCCATCCCACTTTAATGAGTTGTCTCACTCAGCCCATCCCACTTTAATGAGTTGTCTCACTCAGCCCATCCCACTTTAATGAGTTGTCTCACTCTGTCTCACTCAGCCCATTCCACTTAATGAGTTGTCTCACTCAGCCCATCCCACTTTAATGAGCTGTCTCACTCTGTCTCACTCAGCCCATTCCACTTTAATGAGCTGTCTCACTCTGTCTCACTCAGCCCATCCCACTTTAATGAGTTGTCTCACTCAGCCCATCCCACTTTAATGAGTTGTCTCACTCAGCCCATCCCACTTTAATGAGTTGTCTCACTCAGCCCATCCACTTTAATGAGTTGTCTCACTCAGCCCATCCCACTTTAATGAGTTGTCTCACTCAGCCCATTCCACTTTAATGAGCTGTCTCACTCAGCCCATTCCACTTTAATGAGTTGTCTCACTCTGTCTCACTCAGCCCATTCCACTTTAATGAGCTGTCTCACTCTGTCTCATCAGCCCATTCCACTTTAATGAGCTGTCTCACTCAGCCCATCCCACTTTAATGAGTTGTCTCACTCTGTCTCACTCAGCCATCCCACTTTAATGAGCTGTCTCACTCTGTCTCACTCAGCCCATCCCACTTTAATGAGCTGTCTCACTCTGTCTCACTCAGCCCATTCCACTTTAATGAGTGTCTCACTCAGCCCATTCCACTTTAATGAGCTGTCTCACTCTGTCTCACTCAGCCCATTCCACTTTAATGAGTTGTCTCACTCAGCCCATCCCACTTTAATGAGTTGTCTCACTCAGCCCATTCCTTTAATGAGTTGTCTCACTCAGCCCATTCCACTTTAATGAGTTGTCTCACTCAGCCCATTCCACTTTAATGAGTTGTCTCACTCAGCCCATTCCACTTTAATGAGTTGTCTCACTCAGCCCATCCCACTTTAATGAGCGTCTCACTCAGCCCATTCACTTTAATGAGTGTCTCACTCTGTCTCACTCAGCCCATTCCACTTTAATGAGCTGTCTCACTCTGTCTCACTCAGCCCATTCCACTTTAATGAGTTGTCTCACTCGCCCATCCCACTAATGAGTTGTCTCACTCTGTCTCACTCAGCCCATCCCACTTTAATGAGCTGTCTCACTCTGTCTCACTCAGCCCATCCCACTTTAATGAGCTGTCTCACTCAGCCCATCCCACTTTAATGAGCTGTCTCACTCTGTCTCACTCAGCCCATTCCACTTTAATGAGTTGTCTCACTCAGCCCATTCCACTTTAATGAGTTGTCTCACTCAGCCCATTCCACTTTAATGAGTTGTCTCACTCAGCCCATTCCACTTTAATGAGCTGTCTCACTCTGTCTCACTCAGCCCATTCCACTTTAATGAGTTGTCTCACTCAGCCCATTCCACTTTAATGAGTTGTCTCACTCAGCCCATTCCACTTTAATGAGTGTCTCACTCAGCCCATTCCACTTTAATGAGTTGTCTCACTCAGCCCATTCCACTTTAATGAGTTGTCTCACTCAGCCCATTCCACTTTAATGAGTTGTCTCACTCAGCCCATCCCACTTTAATGAGCGTCTCACTCAGCCCATTCCATTTAATGAGTTGTCTCACTCTGTCTCACTCAGCCCATTCCACTTTAATGAGCTGTCTCACTTGTCTCACTCAGCCCATTCCACTTTAATGAGCTGTCTCACTCTGCCCATCCACTTTAATGAGTTGTCTCACTCTGTCTCACTCAGCCATCCCACTTTAATGAGCTGTCTCACTCTGTCTCACTCAGCCCATCCCACTTTAATGAGCTGTCTCACTCTGCCCATCCCACTTTAATGAGTGTCTCACTCTGTCTCACTCAGCCCATCCCACTTTAATGAGCTGTCTCACTCTGTCTCACTCAGCCCATTCCATTAATGAGTTGTCTCACTCAGCCCATTCCACTTTAATGAGTTGTCTCACTCAGCCCATTCCACTTTAATGAGTTGTCTCACTCAGCCCCATCCACTTTAATGAGCTGTCTCACTCAGCCCATCCCACTTTAATGAGTTGTCTCACTCAGCCATCCCACTTTAATGAGTTGTCTCACTCAGCCCATCCCACTTTAATGAGTTGTCTCACTCTGTCTCACTCAGCCCATTCACTTTAATGGTTGTCTCACTCAGCCCATCCACTTTAATGAGTTGTCTCACTCAGCCCATTCCACTTTAATGAGTTGTCTCACTCAGCCATCCACTTTAATGAGTTGTCTCACTCAGCCCATCCACTTTAATGAGTTGTCTCACTTGTCTCACTCAGCCATTCCACTTTAATGAGCTGTCTCACTCTGTCTCACTCAGCCCATTCACTTTAATGAGTTGTCTCACTCAGCCCATCCCACTTTAATGAGTTGTCTCACTCTGTCTCACTCAGCCATCCCCACTTTAATGAGTTGTCTCACTCAGCCCATCCCCACTTAATGATCTGTCTCACTCTGTCTCACTCAGCCCATCCCACTTTAATGAGTGTCTTCACTGTCTCATCAGCCCATTCCACTTTATGAGCTGTCTCACTCTGTCCACTCAGCCCATTCCACTTTAATGAGTTGTCTCACTCAGCCCACCCCACTTTAATAAGTTGTCTCACTCAGCCCATCCCACTTTTAATAAGTTGTCTCACTCAGCCCATCCACTTTATAAGTTGTCTCACTCAGCCCACCCCACTTTAATGAGTTGTCTCACTCAGCCCATCCCACTTTAATGAGCTGTCTCACTCAGCCCATTCCACTTTAATGAGTTGTCCACTCGTCACTCAGACCATCTCCACTTTAATGAGCTGTCTCACTCTGTCTCACTCAGCCCATTCCACTTTAATGAGCTGTCTCACTCAGCCCATCCCACTTTAATGAGTTGTCTCACTCTGTCTCACTCAGCCATCCCACTTTAATGAGCTGTCTCACTCTGTCTCACTCAGCCCATCCCACTTTAATGAGCTGTCTCACTCTGCCCATTCCACTTTAATGAGTTGTCTCACTCTGTCTCACTCAGCCCATTCCACTTTAATGGAGTCTCACTCTGTCTCACTCAGCCCATTCCACTTTAATGAGTTGTCTCACTCAGCCCATTCCACTTTAATGACTGTTGTCTCACTCAGCCCATCCACTTTAATGAGTTGTCTCACTCAGCCCATCCACTTAATGAGCGTCTCACTCTGTCTCACTCAGCCATTCCACTTTTTAATGAGTTGTATCACTCAGCCCATCCCACTTTAATGAGTTGTCTCACTCAGCCCATTCCACTTTAATGAGTGTGTCTCACTCTGTCTCACTCAGCCCATTCCACTTTAATGAGTTTGTCTCACTCTGTCTCACTCAGCCCATTCCACTTTAATGAGTGTCTCACTCAGCCCATCCCACTTTAATGAGTTGTCTCACTCAGCCCATCCCACTTTAATGAGTGTCTCACTCAGCCCATTCCACTTTAATGAGCTGTCTCACTCTGTCTCACTCAGCCCATCCCACTTTAATGAGTCACTCTGTCTCACTCAGCCCATCCCACTTTAATGAGCTGTCTCACTCTGTCTCACTCAGCCCATTCCACTTTAATGAGCGTCTCACTCTGTCTCACTCAGCCCATTCCACTTTAATGAGTTGTCTCACTCAGCCCATCCCACTTAATGAGTTGTCTCTCAGCCCATTCCACTTTAATGAGTTGTCTCACTCAGCCCATTCCACTTTAATGAGTTGTCTCACTCAGCCCATCCCACTTTAATGAGTTGTCTCACTCAGCCCATCCCACTTTAATGAGCGTCTCACTCAGCCCATTCCACTTTAATGAGTTGTCTCACTCTGTCTCACTCAGCCATTCCACTTTAATGAGCTGTCTCACTCTGTCTCACTCAGCCCATTCCACTTTAATGAGCTGTCTCACTCAGCCCATCCCACTTTAATGAGTTGTCTCACTCTGTCTCACTCAGCCCATCCCACTTTAATGAGCTGTCTCACTCGTCTCACTCAGCCCATCCCACTTAATGAGCTGTCTCACTCAGCCCATCCCACTTTAATGAGCTGTCTCACTCTGTCTCACTCAGCCCATTCCACTTTAATGAGTTTGTCTCACTCAGCCCATTCACTTTAATGAGTTGTCTCACTCAGCCCATTCCACTTTAATGAGTTGTCTCACTCAGCCCATCCACTTTAATGAGCTGTCTCACTCTGTCTCACTCAGCCCATTCCACTTTAATGAGTTGTCTCACTCAGCCCATCCCACTTTAATGAGTTGTCTCACTCAGCCCATTCCACTTTAATGAGTTGTCTCACTCAGCCCATTCCACTTTAATGAGTTGTCTCACTCAGCCCATTCCACTTTAATGAGGTGTCTCACTCAGCCCATTCCACTTTAATGAGTTGTCTCACTCAGCCAATCCCACTTAATGAGCTGTCTCACTCAGCCAATCCACTTTAATGAGTGTCTCACTCTGTCTCACTCAGCCATTCCACTTTAATGAGCTGTCTCACTCTGTCTCACTCAGCCCATTCCACTTTAATGAGTGTCTCACTCTGCCCATCCCACTTTAATGAGTGTCTCACTCTGTCTCACTCAGCCATCCCACTTTAATGAGCTGTCTCACTCTGTCTCACTCAGCCCATCCCACTTTAATGAGCTGTCTCACTCAGCCCATCCCACTTTAATGAGTTGTCTCACTCTGTCTCACTCAGCCCATCCCACTTTAATGAGCCTGTCTCACTCTGT